>NC_143137.1:10022500-10181153 GCF_059928025.1 Delphinapterus leucas | reverse complement strand
TAAACTTCGTTGGTTTTAAGTTCACATTTCAATGATTGTGTATTTACAGAGTTGTACAAACATCATCACAATTTTACTTATTTTGAATTAAATGATTGCTGTGGTTGTCAGATTTCTAAGATGGCACTCCAAGATTCCTGACCCTTGATTATTCAATCAAACTTTTATATAGGTACAGCTGAAAGGTCCCAGGTCATTTGACTTTAAGATATAGAAGTGATCTGAGTGGGCTGGACCTAATTACAGAAGTCATTTGAAAGCAAGGAGTTTTCTCTGGTTGGAGATTGAAGAAGTTAGAGGGATACGGAGCATGAGAGGGTTTTGACAAGGGAGGGGTCCTCCGTCTTTGAGATACAGCAGGTTCCCAGGCAGGGCACTGAGAGTGGCTTTGAGACTGAAAATAGAATTCCTCAGGGCAGAGAATGAGACAATTGACATAAGGGGTAGGGGGGAGTCAACTCCCTAAATAATGTTTTATTAATTTAAAAAAATCTGAAGTAGATTTGCCAAATGTCAGGATTAGGTAGAGGAGGGTGTTTATAATCTGGTGTTTATTTTATATCTGTATATTTTAGAAAAAATATTTTGAGAAAAAACAAAATAATTGAAGAGGATCAGACATTGGCTATAGTAAAGTGTTGACATTTTTTTCCCTCTTTTTGCTTTAAATTAAACTTTTTACTGCCTTGATGATGAAAAGGTACACTTAGCTTTATGTGAAAGTGAGCTGTAATGAGGATATGGAAATAAAAGAAAGTGCTTACATAAGACTAAATTGTTGACCTTAAAGCACCACAGAAGTAAAATTTCAGGCAACAGCATTTTCTGTTTTAAAGTGGAAGTCACTACCTACGTGGAGAAAAACGTTTAAAAGTTTTACAGCTTCTCACCAAAATTGTAAGGACTATTTTTAAAGTTCTAGCAATGATTAGTTAAATATAGAATATGGGCCATTTTATTAAATTTTAATCAACACAGCAAGGAAATGGCACATTATGGTTTATGTTTATGCATAGTTCAAATTTCATTTAGAAATCTATGAAAATTGATTTAGCAGTAGAATAAACAAACATTTCTCCTGATTAAACTTCTATGTTTGCCTTTCTTTGTTTTAAGCACTGTCACAAGCTAAGAAGTAGGACAGAAAAAAAAAGTTCCAACAATGTGTCCTAGAAATTAGAGGCTGAGGGCTTTCCTGGTGGCGCAGTGGTTGAGAGTGAGCCTGCCGATGCAGGGGACACGGGTTCGTGCCCCGGTCCGGGAGGATCCCGCATGCCGCGGAGCGGCTGGGCCCGTGGGCCATGGCCGCTGAGCCTGCGCGTCCGGAGCCTGTGCTCCGCAGCGGGAGAGGCCACAGCAGTAAGAGGCCCGCGTACCGAAAAAAAAAAAAAAAAAAAAGAAATTAGAGGCTGAGGCATAGTTAACATTCTCATACTTTGGAGGTGCAATCCTGGGGCTACACGAATGAGGGACGGAGTGTAAACGACTATAAGCAATTGCAGTTGGGTGTGTTCGGGAGATGCACAGCCTTACAAGAAACAGAGCTCATTGCTCAGTCATGTGGGAGGCTTCCAGAGAGGAGGGAAAACTATGCATCACTTTCCGTATCCTGATGCGCATACGTCAAAATGTGCGCAAAGGCTATTCACTCCTTTGCATGCCTTGGTTTCGTTACCTGGTCCAGCTGGGCAGCCGCTGGGGAAGCCAGAGCTTCTGTAAGTTTCCACAAGGACATAGCGACTGCTGGTGCTTTTGCTGCGGCGCGTTTGATGGAGGTCCTGCGGAACTATCGTCCCCATGCCTTGGGAGAGGCTGAGGCAGCCAGGGTATCAGATGATGAGAAGGTGGATAGTGGTAGCTGGGGCTCTTCTTTGCGTGAGTGGGTGAGGCTGCGGGACAGGAGAATCGAGAGAATCTAGAGGGGCACAGAAACTGTGATGTAAAGTATAGCAATTTAAAAAGATTTTATGGAAAAATTTGAATGGACAGAATCTACCTTAGCTGAATACTGAGTACATGGAAACGCGCTACCTAAGCAGAATGTTGTTTTGGACACATTCACTTATTGTAAAATGAGGAAGGATGAAGAGTAGGATTAATCTAGTGGAAGCAAAAAAATATTCTGAGGAGAATTATTTTTTTACTTTTTTTTTTTTTGCGGTACACGGGCCTCTCACTGTTGTGGCCTCTCCCGTTGCGGAGCACAGGCTCCGGACGCACAGGCTCAGCGCCCATGGCTCACGGGCCCAGCCGCTCCGCCGCATGTGGGATCTTCCCGGACCAGGACACGAACCCGCGTCCCCTGCATTGGCAGGCGGACTCTCAACCACTGCGCCACCAGGGAAGCCCTACTCTTTTTAAAACACATTTATCGAAGTATAGTTGATTTACAATGTGTGTTAATTTCTGCTGTAGAGCAAAGTGATTTTGAGATATATATATATATGTGTATATATATGGATATATACATATATATATGTGTATCTCTCTTTTTCATATTCTTTTCCATTATGGTTTATCACAGGATATTGAATATAGTTCCCTGTGCTATACAGTAGGAGCTAGTTGTTTATCCATTCTATATATACTAGTTTGCATCTTCTAATCCCAAACTCCCAATCTCTCCTCCCCCACCCCTTCCTGGCAACCACAAGCATGGTCTCTATGTCTGTGAGTCTGTTTCTGTTTCACAGATAAGTTCATTTGTGTCATATTTTAGATTCCACATATTAGTGGTTTCATATGGCTTTTGTCTTTCTCTTTCTGACTTACTTCACTTAGTATGGTAATCTCTAGGTCCATCCATGTCCCTGCAGATGGCATTATTTCATTCTTTTTTATGGCTGAGTAGTATCCCTTTGTATATATGTACCACATCTTTATCCATTCATCTGTCGGTGGATATTTAGGTTGCTTCCACGTCTTGGCTATTGTAAATAGTGCTGCCATGAACATAGGGTTGCATGTATCTTTTCGAGTTATAGTTTTTTCTGGATATATGCCCAGAGGTGGGATTGCAGGATCATACGGCAACTCTATTTTTAGTTTTTTGAGGAACCTCCATACTGTTTTCCATAGCAGCTGCACCAATTTAAATTCCCACCAACAGTATAGGAGGGTTCCCTTTTCTTGAGGAGAATTCTTCAGTGAAGAAGACTTGGGTGAAGTTCGGAATCCATTAAAAGCAGCCTAGCGTGTGACAGTCAGTACCCAGCAAATTACAGTCAGACTCATGCAAATTACACTTGATTTCTGTAATATGCAGTCAGGAAGCTTGTTATCTGATCTAATAAATTCTTTTTGCAGAAAGAATTTAGAATGCTTGTGTGAGCATGGCCAAGACCTTTTTTAGGTCCCTCTGGTAATCCTGCTGGGGCTTCTCACAGGGACATCCAGGACTGTCTGAAGAGACATTACTAAAATAAACAGACTAAGCCCGAAGCTTGACCTGGGTATTGGTATTTTGTTTTTGGCAGACTGCCTGAGAGGATCTTTTTTGGATAGATTTTTCTCCAAAGCTTCAGTGATTATATTCTTTAATAGGGTTAAAGTCACATATCTCAGAAACAATTAGGAGTACATTGAGTACTTTAAACACTGAAAGCAAAGGGGCTGAGTATAAAGGCTTGAGAGTCCTAGCTCCACCTCACTGTGTGAATTTCTGTAAATTTCCTTCTCTGTTAACTGTTAGGGGGGGATAATCATATTGAACTCATAGGTTTACTTTGAAAATTAAATTGATAATTCATATATAATGATATATATAAGCACTTGATATGAGTTGATTCTATATATTACACAGTTCTTCCCATAAGTCCTAGTACCTTGGAGTAATCTTGACCAGTTTTAATGTTTTATGTAACATTAAATTTCATAAAAGCATAAAGTGACAAGGTAGGGGGGGACTTTAGGGTATTATTAGCTCACCTATTATTCTCCCCCCAAGTTCCTATTTTCTGTATTAGACCATTTTTGGTGAGTAGTCATCTAATCTCTGAATATTTCTCATGGTAATGAACTCACTACCTTGTCTGGCTGCTTGCTTCACTATTGGGCAAACTCCTTTCTAGCTACTGGTGGAATTAATGTTATGTCTCTCCTGTGAATTATATTGTCATTTCCTGGAAATAGCAGTTAGCCACATTATATTCAATCTGATTTGTTCATGGCCATCTCCAACTGACATTGGAAAAATAAAATTTTCTTGATGGTAATAATAAAGAGAAATAGCAAAAGTAGTAATAATTTATATTTTGGTTTCTGATTCTGTATCACCAATATTTAAAAAAAATAATTTAATACCTGAGTTGAGAATAGGGCTCTAAAATTACATCATGAGTTCTAACTTGCAAATATTCTACAAAATTAGAGATTTCTTCTCAGATCAACACCAACACCAACACCATCACCACCAACAAAAAAACCTGTCATACTGAACCATAGGCTCAAAAGAAAGCTTTTTATGGACTTGTCCTATTACCTGAAAGTCCAGAATATATTGCCTTAATTCTTCCCTTTCGGAATCTACAATATGAAGATAAAATGAATATCACTTTCTTCCAGTTGTCAGATGGAATTAGGTAAAATAACTTGAATGAATGACTCTCTTCACACTATCGTATTTTCAGCTTGCATTACCTATTCTGTATGGAAATGGGTGGTATATTTTCTTCTAAGCACTGACAGCCCATTGTACTGAAGGTTAAGTTATTAGTGATTGCTTTGAGGGTTGGAGAGAAAGGAAAGGGAAACTTTACATAGAAATGTAATAAGTGCACTTCCCTTTCAATCACCAGTGGGTACAGAATTCTCTATCCAGAAGCCTGAAACATGCAGTTGATTTTAATAGCAATTAAAATGCAATGATAACATAACTGTAGCAAGTAATTCCACTTTTTTGTATTTTAATTCAAAGCCTCTCATCTGATTATGTATCTTAAGAAGTACAGCACTTGCAGAGAAAATAAACAAAAACAAAAATGAATGCTTAAAGCAACTATTAAATCTTCCTGAGTATTCAGGTTGATACAAAGAGAAATAAAAACATGCACAGTGGGCTTCCCTGGTGGCGCAGTGGTTGAGAGTCCGCCTGCCGATGCAGGTGACACGGGTTCGTGCCCCGGTCCGCGTAGATCCCACATGCCGTGGAGAGGCTGGGCCCGTGAGCCATGGCCGCCGAGCCTGCGCGTCCGGAGCCTGTGCTTCGCAACGGGAGAGGCCACAACTGTGAGAGGCCCGCATACCGCAAAAAAAAAAAAAAAAAAAAAAATGCATAGTGATTTTTGGACTGGTATAGTTTATAATAAGCAGTCGTGCCCATTCACAAACAAGTAGCTTTATACTTTAGACCACATTTATTTTATTTGTTATAATTATATAGATAATGTAAATGTGGAGGGGAAGGGTCAATGTGTCTATAATTATTTTCCTTTCTTATGAAGAATTACTTTTTAAAGAATCAGTAGGTGTAATTGAATGGAGCTCCCAAGGCATAAGCTGAGGAAAGCTTATGGATGAGGATAACATTATTCTCTTTCTCACATATCCTTCTACTAGTCCTATGAAAGCAATGGGGTCACTCAAGTCTGAGCTACTATATTCCCACTGGTGAAGAAAAGAGAGATTACAGTCTATGCCCTGCTTACATCACTGAGCTTTTGGGATGAGATGATGTCATATGTGTTAAAGAACTTTGGTGTTGATAATGAACCTCAATGATATGAAGAATTGTTTTGATATTAAGTGGAATTTGTTTAATTCAATGTTTAACTTGAAGCATCTAGACTTTTGTAATTTTATCCCTGGAAGTATTATTAAAAGTTAAAGATTTTTAAGTGATATTTTTCCCTCTCTAGATTAATGATACATTGCTATAAGTAGACAAAATGAGTAATTTCTAAATATTTCAAGACCCACTTATGTATATTAAAATATAATATATACACATTTTCAGGATTGACCCCTCTGTGGTAGCCCTTAACTTCTTTTACCAAGCACATTTTCTATACTGTATCTTAAAACAATTTTTTCAATAAATTTATTTATTTATTTGTTTTTATTTTTGGATCTGTGTTAGGTCTTCATTGCTGTGCATGGGCTTTCTCTAGTTGAGGCAAGTGGGGGCTATTCATCGTTGCCGTGCACGGGTTTCCTCATTGTTGTGGCTTCTCTTGTTGCAGAGCATGGGCTCTAGAGAGCAGGCTTTGTAGTTGTGATGCACGGGCTTCGTTGCTCCATGGCATGTGGGATCTTCCTGGGCCAGGGATCGAACCCATGTCCCCCACATTGGCAGGCGGATTCTTAACCACTGCGCCACCAGGGAAGCCCTTAAAACAATTTATTTGCATATTTAATTCATTTAAAATTACTATGAAATCTATAAAACACTGCTTAATATTGCAAATTGTTCAAGACATATATGACTTGATTCTCATAACAATCTTAGGAAGTGGAATATATTTTTTGTAGATGAGGTAGTTTGTATATGAGGATACTGTGGTTTATGTTTTTATTCCAGACAAGAAAGAAAATAGTATCTACTATCAGCACTTATGTAAGATTTATATGGAGAAAGTTTAATTTCCACTTGAACTAAAGAACATGGTATTATATGTACTGCTTGATTTTCTCATAAAAAAAATATACATTATATGATCATAAAAATGTTTGAAAAAGAAAGTAATATAATTACATTTTTAAAAAGGAATAAGGATACCTAAACATGATTCTATAATGCTAAAACATGAAGACAATTTTCTATATAAATATATGATGACTGTGTACTGAGAGTATCTTTCAGATAGTAAACTTAGACAAAAGAGTTCTGATTAAAGAGTTATAAGAAATAAAAAAGGTATGTCTAAATATACCCATGCAAAAAACAGTCTCCTCTGAGCATCCCTAAAAGGAGAAAGTTCAGAGTGAAATACAAATCCAGTAATTATAAGTAAATGTCTGTCTCAAGGGTATGATGCATAAAATACATTATCTCCCTCAATTCTCTCAAAAATCATCTCCTTCCATTTCCCCCACCCTCATATTTCTATGTTTCAAATATGGGCATGATGATTAGTTTCTAAGAAGGTAATACCAAGACAGAAAACACAACGATTTTTTAAATTCCTAACCAGAAAATTACTGAAGAAGTTTTATTGGAAGGCGACTAGGCTTTCTTCTATAATATTGTTTTCACTAAATTCTTTTTAGCCTTTTTGAGGCCAAGGACAGGGACAGTCATCAAATCTGGTCAATAGCTTTTATGTAAAAATATTTTTATGTGTGTGACATGGATAATGCTGCCTGTCAAAACTTGAATTTGTTCGTCTTCTAAATTGGAGGAAGATATTAATTGTTAACCTTGAGAAAATATTAATATAACTTGATGAGAATAGATTAACTACTTACATAATAAGAAAATAATAGTAATAATTATATAGTAAAGAACCCCAAGGTTCCAGTATTGATTTACCTTTTTGCTAGTTTTTATTTATTTATGTATGTATTTATTTTTTGCTTTGCTAGCAAACACAGCACAGTTTAAATTCCTCCTTCCTGTAACTTTTTCAGATAAGAAGCTCAAGATTTTCTGGTCTTATTCGACTGAGGATAAGCATCTTTAAATAATTTTTAGAAACTTTTACCTTTATGGATACTTTATAAATAGACTATCCACTTACAGCCCAGGAAGAAAACTATGGATAATTCATTGTTGAGCACTTCTGAAGCCTACAGGAGTACTACAGGAAATTTTAGCCAAGTTAATGTTTAATTCCTCCAAGAGGATGGTAGTCAAAAAGACTGCCTCCCAGGAGGGTCTGATAGCCTGGAGCCATGCTAAAGAACTTTTGTAAGTGGTTCAATGCGTTGAAGCAGGAACCTGTAAAACAGAAACAAGGAAGAGATATGTTGGTTTAAGCTGGGTAGTCAACTGAAAAGCAGAGTGGAACGATTTGGAGGGGAGGGGCATAGCAAGACAGGTAATGAAAGGGACAGAGCAAGATCAAGGTGAAGGTCAGAGAAAGTGTGGTCTGTGGTTTCAGGTCTCTCATAGCATTCTTCTTCCATTTAGTTTGCAAAGTGCTCCATTTTGCTATCAGTGTCAGAACTACACCAAATATTGCTTTTGAATTTGGGCTCAGGAATTTGACAATCCACTCCTTGGTTGCACTGATTTCGTGCCTAATCTCCTATGTTTCACTGGCCAGCTTAGTGGAACCCCTTTTGTTTTTCTGACATAGTTGATTAACATTATGTTTTATGCATAATTGATTAACATTATATTCTTAAATATTAATATTCTCCCTGATTTGAAAGTTTAGGGGTTTTTTTTTGTCTGCCCCTGAAACCCCTGCTTCATCTCCTGTCTTTTTGCTAATAGAGACTGAGAGGAATTTACAGTTTGAAAGCAGTATGCGGCCAGCTGTGATCCCAGCTATCAGGCCCTTGGCAGGTTTGGATTTGCCCAGTGGAAGACCACTTTAGGCCTCGTAGTTTGCACTAAACTCCTCCTGGTGATTTACCACAAGACTCATATGTGGTGGTAAAAAGTTAGATTTCTGCACTCACCTGGATCTGCATGAATAAACAGGAGCTCGTATAATTCTTAATCCTAAAATGCTTTGCAACTCATAATCCTATGTTTACCCACTTGCTCTGGTGATTTCTTTGCTCCATTCTGCCTCACGTTACTGAATTCTATGCTTTACAAATGTTTGCAAATTACGTTATAAGCTCTGGTTATTTTTCCCTGCACTAGATTATAAATTCCTTGAAAGCAGAGACAATTGCCTCTTTCTTAAATATCGCCAAATACATTCTAGTAGAATTTGCTGCCTATGAAACACTAAATCAGTATTTTTTATTCTTGTTAAATGAATTGTTATTACTTGTGATTCCCATTTCAATCATATGTTTGAATTTAAAATTTAGTTATTAGTAATATAATTTTTTTCTAATTAAAAAACTAATTCTTGAAATTTGGGCATTGAATAAGCTGTTAATCAATTATCTGGTTCTGCTAAATGTTATATATAACATGGGAAATATTTAAATTCTGAACATTGATGATCTCGCAGGGTGTATTGTGATATTATAAATTGTTTGACAACTCTGATGGGGTTCAAAACATTCAGGATCAACTGTGTGTTTTGTGATCAACTGTCTTCGTTGTATCCTACACTTGCTTTCAAATATATTGAACTGGATTTTACAGTTTGGATCTTGTGTGATCATTACTTACTTATGACACTGTGCTAAGTCTTATCTCAGGCCAGGCAGAGTGAGTGCCATGCTGAATGCTGCAGTGACAGCTAATGCTTCTCCTTCTGAAATGTGGCTGATCACGGAACCTACTGCTGTGTTTTACTCTCAGCTATGTCACTGCCTCCTCCAACTGAAGCTTCACAGTCCAAAGAGCTGACTGACCAGTGGGAAGGAGTGTGTAACAACAGCCCAATGTCAAGGTTTAGGTTGCTAAGAAATAGTATTGCAAAAACACATTATCAGTATCCTTTTGGAAAATTCACCCAGAAAGGTATCCCAGATAGTTTTTCTCCTATGGAAAAAATGTAGATGTGCAATCATAAATGAAAACTTTGCTCAAACAAATTAGAAATAATTGAAACATGAACAAGGAAAGTTTAGACTGAAGCTGGTAACTTTTTCACACGCTGGTAAATTTTAGAAGGGAAAGAAGAACCTAGAGAAGATGGTAACCAATCTAGCGTGTCAGCCGAGGCTGAAATGCTGCTTGATCAGAATCAAGCTAGAGCGATAGATGGAATGGTATATTAAGTTGAGCAAATATTGGAAAAAGTGCTTGAAGATAGCAAACTCAGTTTAATCAACTGTTAGCCAGCCTCCTTTTGAGTTTATACTGTTGGATCTTAACAGATATTTTTTGGGTAAATAAAAAAATAACGTAGAGTCTCCAGTTGCTTGGCATCCCAAAGAATTGACTAGTTGTTCATGTTTATTTTACTTGGAAAATGATTCTGTGTGTATAAAGACAAAATATCATTATAAAATATAGTATTATAAAAAAAGAGCTATTTTTTGGTACTAAACCATATAAAATGCTGAACAGACATTATGTTCCTAATTTCAGGTCTACTTTATATAACATGATCATGGTTAAGGTGAGTCTTCAAGGTATCTGTCCTTTTAGTTTTTGAGACTGTTCTGTTTTGATAATTATCTATGATTCATATGTTTACTTATACACTGTGAAACATTGCAGAACAATTTAAAAGAAGAGTAACACCTTTCTGGGAGGTTTCCTTTACTCTGAAGAAGCTTTGTAAGCCCTCTGACAAGTTTAGTATCAAAGAAGGTATCAGTTAGGAAATAATATTAGGAAACAATATAGAGGCCACTGAAAAATCTGAAATAGAATTTAGGATGTCGAATTTTATGATCAAGGTAGGTAAGTGCCATTTATAGAGGCTAATTCTGCACTATAGATGTCATGAAAATATATTGCCATTAATCTCCTAGAGTAAATTTTACTAGAAGACCTTGGGAAGGTGTGTGGGAACAAGAAACAGGAAAACTTGCATCAGGTTCCTTGGATTAATATTCCCTGGAGAGAGCAGAGGCTTGCTTAGTTTCATTTGATGGCCAGTCTTAACAATACATTTGGAAAAAAACTAGCAATTTAAAGAGATGTTTACTAATATCAATCTTTTTAGTCTAGTAAATCTTAACATTGAAAGAAATCTTTTTTTTAAAGCACAGATTTCTTCCTTCCCATCAATGCAGAAAACCCTTTTATCATATCTTTAATAACTGGGCATTTGGCAGCAATTCAATTACTTCCAATGCAAGGTACTCAGAACGTAGGGTAGACACACACTTCATTTTGAGTGAGTCATTCTGGAATTTAAATCTTGGCTCTGTTGCTTAAACCTTTCTGAATCTCTCTGCTTTTATCAGTAAACATTCTTAAAAATTTTAGAGTAGTGAGGATTAAAGAAATCCTGTATATAAAGGGACTAGGTTAGCAGTATACTCATGTTCTTTTTTCCAATGCCAATTAAAATTGTCCTTTGTTTTGAAAAAATAATACTCATCAAAAGATTGCATCACTATAAGTTCCACTCATTTGTTCAAATCCTGTTGTACTACAAAGAATTAGTCTATTCTGTTTACATCATGACATGTTTTAAATATTAAAATTAGCCTCAGAAAGTTTTATTGTCTCTAGGCCAAATAAACAAACACCCATTCCAAAAAAAAAACAAAATCCCTGATTCTCAAGCATTCCTCAAAGACAGTATTCAGATTTTCTGATTTTCCTCCACATACATTTACAATTTTTCAGAACTCCTTTAGATAGAAAATTCTCACCTTAACTCAGAAACTAGGAAGAGTAGAAGAATACTTTTGACATGAAGTGCTCCAGAGGTGTCATTTTAGGGAAATAGAAAATAGTGTGGAATATGATTGAGAAAAGATTGAATGTGAAAACTGTGATTAAGAGATTGCTGAAAAGTTATTTGGGAACTAGATTGAAATGGGTCTTGAAACCACACTAATATATTAGAATAGTTTGAAATTTCCTTTAAAGAAAAGGGAGAAATAGTGATGATTTTCTTTAAAGGAGGAAAAAGATGTATCTGGATCTGAGTTTTTTGCATAGGTTAACCTGACAGGATTGATTGGAGGTGGAGGCTGCACGGGGTAGAGTGACAAAGATCTCAGAAATTTATACAATTATCTAGATCAGAGGGGTGGAGCCTGAACAGGAGCAATGACAGCGAACCTGGAAGAGGCAGAAGCAAGAGAATTCTGAGATGTAGAAGAGGAAACAGGGAGAGTTGACAATATTCTTATTTGAGCAGGTGAGCAAATGGAGATGCTGATACAGTTGGGACTCTGGGGAGGAGTAGGTTGGATGAGTGAGCAGATGGTGACAACTCCACTTAGAACATCCTTACAGAACATCTTTACCAGGAAACTCTTTATCAGATGCTCTGCTGAAATAATGCAACACTATATCTCTTTAATTTTGCCATTCATTTGAAAGTGTTTGAATTTCAATTTTTACTCTACTTGAAGTAAAAATATCTCCTAGCGTTTATAATATATTCTGAAGTTCAGAAAAGATCTCAGACGAGCAGAATATTTATAGAGCAAGAGGTCTCTAAGGGCTCATGTCCTTGTGGTAAGCCCTTCTAGAAGCGTTTTGTTCTCACAGAAACAGAAAAAAAAAAAAAAAAGAGAAAAAGTTAAAACATATTCAAACACCATATCGTTAATTATTTCTACATGACTGAATCAATAATATCATTTTCTGTGTCTTTGGAATAAAAATGAATTATCAACATTTGAATGATAATTTTCAAAACACATAGGCATGTATATTCCATATATATTCCTTACAAAGTCTTTTGAACAGACCTAAACAAGGCCTGAAAACATCACTGCTTGTTAAAGGAATTTCAAAAATAGATGCAAAAAAGGTTAGATACTTTTTCCTAAGTTAGATATTTTTTTCCATGTTACTGGAAAATATAGATAGCTATTAGCAAAACTTGAACATAAACCTGGGTCTCCAGGTTAAATCCAATGAATACTTAATTCATCATGAAAAGCCATTCTTAGTAGGTGCACAGCACTTTTCAAGGCAATTCATAAACTCTGTCACAGGAATCTGCAAGATTCTTATATTATAATGATCACTGCCGATGGCAATGTGAGGAGTGAGAAGGCCACTGCAGGGTCAAGCAGCTGGACAGACCAGCATTCTAATGGAAACAAGTACTGGAGAAAATCACTGCAATAGCGTTGGTGAGATTCACCAATTCCCAGTAATGGTTACAAAAATATGATGAGGGTTCCCAGAACTCACAGAAGGGAAAAAATAAAAACAACTTTTAGAAAAAGATTGATTATGTGGATTTTAATACTAAGAAGTTGGTTAGGCATTTGCTTTAAACGTTAAGTGTAAGGACAGACTGCAGAGGAAGATGGACAGTTATATTTTAATTGTGTTTAATTAGAATTGACAACTGATGAACCAATTTTATAATGAAGACATTATTCTAGGGCACCCCATGCAATGTTCAATGTCCCAATTTATAAAAAGGAAATTGGGGGTTAAAAATCAGGAACTCTAGGTAAAAGACAAACAGATCAATGGAATACAATAGCCCAGAAACAGACCCTCATGCATATAGTCAACTGGTCTTTGACAGAAGAACACAGGTAATGCAACGGAGAAAAGGCAGTTTTTTTTTGTTTGTTTGTTTGTTTTAAAACAAACGATCATGGGTAAAAGAACAAAAAAAATCTAGACACAGATGTTACTATTTCACAAAAATTAACTCAAAATGGATCATAGACCCAAATATAAAAAGAAAAGCTCTGAAACTCCTAGAAAATAACATAGAAGAACAATATAGATGACCTTGGGTATGGTGATGACATTTTAGATACAACACCAAAGGCACAACCTATGCTCAGGTGATGGTTTATGTCTCTTCTGACTTGAGGATGGATAACTTGAGGACCAGTTGGCCTCTCATCCCTTAATTTCTTGCCAGTGTGTAAGCCACTCCACACCTTGACAAAAGCTGAGGCATTAGGAATCAGGGAAAAGCTCCCCTAACTCCAAAGACTAAGAATAATGGCATCACTAATCCAGTGGGATAGAGGCTCAAAATTAAGCTGAGATAATAGAACATAAACTTAAATTTCCTTCACACATGACTCTATTAACTGAGAGGCATACCTGCTATGTCTTCAACTGGCTTATGACCTAGCAATCAACTAGAGAAATTTAGAGGCTAATTTCAGGTAAAAATTTTTTTTAAAAAAAATTGTATGTTGGGCTTCCCTGGTGGCGCAGTGGTGGAGAGTCCGCCTGCCGATGCAGGGGACGCGGGTTCGTGCCCCGGTCCGGGAAGATCCCACATGCCACGGAGCGGCTGGGCCCGTGAGCCATGGCCGCTGAGCCTGCGCGTCCGGAGCCTGTGCTCCGCAATGGGAGAGGCCACAACAGTGAGAAGGCCGCGTACCGCAAAAAAAAAAAAAAAATTGTATGTTAACTGTAAAATAACCATGGAAAATCACAGTGAAAAATAATTCAAGCACTGACAGATGTTACCAGTGATTATATCCATAGATTTGGGGTGTTAAAGCTTGTTCAGGAGAAGTCCAAGGGCACAAGTAAATATATATTTTTTAATTGAAGTATAGTTGATGTATAATATTATATGTTACATGTGTACAATATAGTGATTCACAATTTTTAAAGGTTATACTTCATTTACAGTTATTATAAAATATTGGCTATATTCCCCATGCTGTACAAATATATATTTGTAGCTTATTTTATACATAATAATTTGTACCTCTTAATCCCCTATCCCTAAGTTGCCCCTCCCACTTTCCCTCTCCCCACTGGTAGCCACTAGTTTGTTCTCTATATCTGTGAGTCTGTTTCTTTTTTGTTATATCCACTAATTTGTTGTATTTTTTAGATTCCCCATGTAAGTAATATCACACAGTGTTTGTCTTTCTCTGTCTGACATATTTAACTTAGCATAATACCCTACAAGTCTGTTCATGTTGTTGCAAATGGCAAAATTCCATTCTTTGTTTATGGGTGAGTAGTTTTCCATTGTGCATATGTATATATACATATATACCTGTGTATATGCATATATATATATATATATATAACATCTTTATCCATTCATCTGTTGATGGACACATCCATATCTTGGTGATTGTAAATGCTGCTATAAACATTGGGGTGCATGTATCTTTTCAAATTAGTGTTTTTGTTTTGTTTTGTTTTGTTTCAGATATATACCCAGGAGGGGAATTTCTGGGTCATATGGTAGTTCTGTTTTTAGTTTTTTGAGAAACCTTCATACTGTGTTCACAGTGGCTGCACCAATTTATATTCCCATCAACAGTGTACAAGGTTTCCCTTTTCTCCACATCCTTGTCAAGTGTTGTTATTTGTGTTCTTTTTGATGATAGCCATTCTGACTGGTGTGAGGTAATATATCATTGTGGTTTTGATTTGCATTTCTCTTAATAGTTAGTGATGTTGAGCATGTGCCTGTTGGCCATCTGCATGTCCTCTTTGGAACAGCTGAAATCCATGGCTGTCCTCTTTGGAAAAATGTCTACTCAGTTCTTTTGCCCATTTTTTAACTGGGTTGTTTGTTTCTTTGATGCTGAGTTGTATGAGCTTTTTATATATTTTGGATATTAACCCCTTATCAGTCATATCATTTGCAAATATTTTCTCAGTCATATCATTTCAGGCATTTCATTTGCAATTCAGTAGGTTGTCTTTTCATTCTGTTGATGGTTTCCTTTGCTGTGCAAAAGCCTATAAGTCTAATTAGGTCCCATTTGTTTATTTTTGCTTTTATTTCCTTTGCTTTAGGAGACAGATCCAAAAAAATATTGGTACATTTTATGGCAAAGAGTGTTCTGCCTATGTTTTCCTCTAGGAGTCTTGTGGTTTCTGGTCTTACATTTAGTTCTTTAATCCATTTTGAGTTTAATTTTGTATATGATGTTCGAAAATGTTCCCATTTCATTCTTTTATATGTGCTGTCCAGTTTTCCCAGCATCACTTACTGAAGAGACTCTTTTCTTCATTGTATATTATTGCCTCCTTTGTCATAGATTAAATGACCATAAGTGCATGGGTTTATTTCTGGGGTCTCTATTCTGTTCCCTTGACCTATGTGTCTATTTTTGTGTCAGTACCATACTGTTTTGACTACTGTAGCTCTGTAGTATGGTCTGAAGTTGGGGTGTTTTATTCTTCCAGCTCTGTTCTTCTTTCTCAAGGTTGTTTTGGCTATTCAGGATAATATTTTGTGTTTCCATACAAAGTTTAAAACTATTTTTCAAGCAACAATATTTTTTAAATTGACATGGACCTTAACATATTGATGCCACATAATAAAGAGAGAATTCTGAAGGTTAGGTTATTTCTAATGCACAGAACCTGATACTATTACTGGCCTTTCTCCATATCTTCTGAAAGTTGACCTTTCTAATATGTACTACATATTTCTGACACTATCAAAAGTATCCTCCATTACAAGTAAAATTGACTGTCTAAATATCAATCAAAAATGTCAGTTGCATGAAAAAGTGGGAATGAATGAAGAAACCATCTTAGCTAACTCTGTAAGAGGAGATAGATTTTTATAGAGTCAACAAAGAAAATCAAATTAGGGTAATGTGAGAAAAGAATGGACTCTGTACAAATATTTCAACTGATATCTTTCTCACAACATGTTTCTTACACTTTTAATAAAACACTGATACTGCAATACCCAGGAATTCTTCTTTAAAAATAGCACCTTTATTCTTTGTGCAGTTTCCTGTTTAAAAGTGACATGTTAGGTATGCTTACCTTTGGATGCCTATTTAAAAGGCAATAGTATTATAAAGGAGGCAAGCAGTTGAATCAACTCCAAGAAGCTGTGAACCTTTTACCAGGTCATTACCTAGCACTAGCTGTCTCTACTCTAAATAGAAAACAATGCAGCTCTATTCAGATCTCCTAGAAAACAAGGTTTAAGTCAGACAGTAAAATGTTAAATTCTATCTTTTTGATTAAAGAGACAGTAAAAAAGAGGAGTAGGGTAAAAGCCAGAAGCTCTGAAAATGTAAGTTCTGAGCAAATGAGAATTGTAATCATAAACAACATGTAACTACAGTGCACGTATACACACATGCTTCATTGTCTTGGAATTAGAGTACGTTATTTACAAAAGCAAAAGTAGGTCCTTATAGAAGGAGTCTCTGTAATGATTCCCCTCAGACGGGCAAATGATTCTAACAGACCAAAAAATACATGCAAAACATCAAGGAAAGAGCTTTTTAATGACATTTAAATTGTAATTATAAATAGAAAATCGATTTCTAAAGTGATCTTGTGGGTTTTGAACACATTTTTTTCAATCTCAGTGACTTTTACATTGGATGTTCTCAGTTGATAAATCAAAAGATCATTTTTAGCTGCCAGTGTTATAAATTCCACCTGCAATCTATTAATCACGCTATGTTCTTTTCCTCTGACATCATCAGCAGTAATAAAGATTCTGCAAATGGAACTTAGCCAACAGTGCTGGAGTTGATGTATGAGATGAAAAGAATCCAGCCTGCTCTTTCATAAACTGCCTTGGCTCAGCAGGAGGTAACAGTGTTAAAAACTTGCTTTCTGTTACTGAGGTAGGTAGATACTGGGCCAAGACAACTAGGGAGAAAAAAAGTGTTGAGTGAAGCTCTGCAGGTTTCACCATCTGGCATCAGCCATCCTTACTGTTTGCTCCTGTTCATGTGGCTCCCTCTTCATTAAATTGTATTTTGTTTCATTTTAACACAAGTACAGATGGAAAGGCCAATAGGCAAAACAGAGTCACAGGATTTCCTTCCAATGTGTAGATTCATAATTCCTTATAATGGCTTGTCTCGTCTCTGTTGTAATTGAATAATCAACCAGCACAAAATGTTCATTATGTGGCTCAAGAGAACAACAGCCCAATCCAAACTCCAAAGAAATGTCTACTCTTTAAAAGGCATACTGTATTCTAAAAGACAGGCAGGTAAAATGTGTACAGTACCAAACTAGAAATACAGAATATTTTTAGAGATCATCTAATTCAAACTCTTCACTATAGATATGGAGAAAATAATACCGTTACATGCCTCAAGTTCAAAAGCTAGATAGTGTGAAAGAAGGTATTTGAATCTGAATTTTCTGACTTTCTTTCCCCCAAGTGTTCATTCTGTTGCATTATGTAGTCATATTAAACCTGAGTTTCATTCCTGACTGGATCATATATTGGCTTTGTGACTTTGGGCAAAATTTTCAGAGAACCAGTTTCCTCATGTCACAAGTAAGAATAGCAACAGATAATTCATAAGATTTTACTGAGGAACACAAGAGGCTCCTCATTCAAAGCACCAAGAAAGACACCTAAGACATTTCAGGTGCTAAATAACAGGTACTATAATGAGTACCCATCATCACTGTGATGGTTATTCTTATGTGTAAACTTGGCTAGGCTGCAGTACCCAGTTCTCTGGTCAAACACTAGTCTAGATGTTGTTGTGAAGGTATTTTGTAGATGTAATTAACATTTATAATCAACTGACTTTAAGTAAAGAAGGTTACCCTTGATAATGTAGGTGGGCCTCATCCAATCAGTTGAAAGCTCTAAGAGCAACACCTGAGATTTCAAGAAGAAGCAATTCTGCCTCAAGACCATAACATAGAAACCCTATTTGTTTCTAGCCCATCAGCCACCTGCCTGCCCTATGGATTTTGGACTTGCCATCCCCCACAGTTATGTGGGCCAATTTTCTCTGTCACCTGCTGTTCTTTCTTTTGGAGAACCCTAACTGATACTGTCAAAGAAACTGGTAAAAGAATGAAGTAAATGGCTCCTCACGCCTACAATACAAAGTATTTTATTATTCTGGAAACAATGTTACACAGTTGAAGCTAAGCTCCACTGACATATTTACATGGAACCATTTTATCCTTGGAAGTCACAACTTGAAAGATGTTATTGACCCTACTTATTAGGAGGTGATTGGGCCATTGTTTCATTAGAGTGGGGAAAAGAAAGATGATGACTGGTGCACAAGCAATCCATTTAGTTGCATCTCGATTTTTAACGCCTGGTTTTAATGGTAAATGCACAGGTCAGTATCCTCAGGCTGAGAAGGGCTTGGTGATGACGGGGCTCAATAACCCTCAGGGGTCAGGTCTAGGTCACACCCCCAGGCAAGACACCAAGGCCAGTAGAAGTATGGCTCATGGTAAGGCTACATATCTACAATATGCTCTAGGTTAGAGCAGATGCGAATGGATATGCTTGTTTTTGGAGTGTAAAGGGAATCGCAGAAATTAGCATGAAGAAAACAAGGGAAGAGTGGGATTATTGCTTTCCATAATTAAGTTTAGGCTACATTTTTGTTTTTGAAATGATGATTGTTTTTCCTCTGTATGTTATGATGGTATGGGGGTAAAAGAATAAGTTCTATACTGAATAATGGGCAGAGACATCGTTCTGCTAGTAAAGTTGAAGGGGACAAAGCAGGGTGATCAAGAGAGATGGCAGTGGAGGAGAGCAGTGACAGAAAGTGGAGAGGAGGCTGTGGTGGGGGAGGATGGAGACACACTGGGAAGTGGTCTTTCCTCGCCAGGTGACTGTGAGTGTGGCCATTTGTCGATAGCTGCCTTTGTCGCTTGGGTTTGCTGATGAACTGGGGGGTCTTGGTGAAAAAATACACACTCGTACTTCATTATCCAGAACTTTTCTATTCAGACTTGAGAACTGATGACAATAGGGCCAGATTCTCTAAGAAATGATAACTACCGGGGCTAACGAATTAGTGTAAAAATAGAATGGGAAAAAGGATGGAAGAAAGAGAAGGAAGAGGGCAAGAAGCAAAAGGAGATAAGAAAGGAAAGGAAAAAATAAAGAGGCAAGGAACGGAGAGAGAAAAAGTGGGAGAAACAGTGGTGAAAAGAAAGACAAAGAAATAGAAAAAAAGAAAAGTCTTTTCCATGTAGAGAAGCTGAGGTGATGAGTGTTTTTTAACTTTGGGCTTTTAGACATCTATTTTCATGAACTTCTGGCACTCGATTTGAATAATCAGAGAAAAGTACAGTCCTATTACAGATAATTTCATGAAGGTCTCAGAAGCGAATACTGCGGCTGTAATTTTATAGAGAAAAAAAATCTCGGGTTTGGCTTTCATCTGACCTATAATCCAGCTACCAGGGAGACTGAGAAGGTAGACACCTTTATACAGGCATTCAAGGTTACAGAGGTTAAGAAGGTCTGCATTACTTACTCCTACCTCATTGTCTTTCAGGCTTAAGAGGATAGATGATGTAATGTTGGTCATTTTAAAGCTTTTCTGAAAAGAAAGTGAAGTTACTAAACGGAGAAAACACTTCTATGGAATTCTTGGTAAGGTTAGTAGATATGTCATATTTTCTAATGATGGCATCCTAAAGAACTCTTAAGAGCTATGTCAAGTGGTTGAGGAAAGTTCCTGGTGGGTCTAGTCATTGCCTAACTTGAATCTGCAAGCAAACTGAGCCAAAAATAACATGACATACAGACGAGGGTCAGGAGGCCGAGGTTATATGCCAAATACAACTTCAGTAACGGAGGTAATGTCCACGTACAAACTGGGCGGAGTGAGGCCAGAAAGGGTAGATGTTCTCTTGCAGATGGTCCTCAGAAACCATGATCCTTGTGGCCACCAGGCATTGCCTCCTGGCTTTCACATGGGGGCAAATCAGGCTAGAGTATTTTTCAGGCAGAGGGCAGGGGGACTGCAAAAGGCAGTTCTTGAAGGTGAAAATTAATGCTGTCTGGGAGTGAAGGAGAGACCGAAGGCTCTGTCTGGGAGAAGAAAAAGACAGAGGACTAGTCAAGAAAGTGTGAAGGCTGTGCTCAGTTCGGACTTGATCTAACAAGTACTCAGAGATTGTTGTTAAGAAGAAATGAGATAACATATGTGAGAGCACTTTGTAAGTGGAGAACCTCTATGCTCATGTGAGGCATTAATACTATTACTCTCATCCACTACAGGTTCCTGAGCAGGGGAGTGACATGATAAAACCTTCTCTTTAGAAGATTAGCGTCAGAGTGAGACGCGGATTGGCTTGTAAAGGCAGGGAGAGTGCAGGTGAGGAGAGATGCAGGGTTCTGCTAAGGCCAGCATAACTGAGAGTTGGAAAGTATTTCTTTAAAGGTGAAAGTCCCCCATTCTCTCCCCTCCCTCCCCATCATGCCCTGAAGAAAGCATCCTTTTGGCCCCAACAGCCAGCTGACAATTAGATCTTGCTTCATCTTAAAGGTAAACAGAGAACGAATTAAAGGATAAAGGCTATCTTAAAGGATACTGAACCATTGCAAACACTGGTGACAGTGTACAGTAAGTCTCCGACATACAAACGAGTTCCGTTCTGAGAGCACCTTCGTAAGTCCAATTTGTTCGTAAGTCCAACAAAGTTAGCCTAGGTACCCAACTAATACAATCGGCTGTATAGTACTGTACTGTAATAGGTTTATAATACTTTTCACCCAAATAATACATAAAAAACAAACACAAAAAATAGAACATTTTAAATCTTACAGGACAGTAAAAGTACAGTAGTACAATACAACAGCTGGCATCCAGGGGTTGGCATCGAGTGAACAGGAAAGAAGAGTTACTAACTGGAGGAGGGAGAGGAGGTGGGAGATGGTAGAGCTGAAGGATCGTCAGCAAAGGAGACGGAGGGCAAGCTACAGTGTCACTCATGCCTGATGTCGATGGCACAGGTTCTGCTTCCTTACTGGATTCAATTCTATCTACCCTCTTGAAAAAACGATCGAATGATGTCTGGGTAGTAGCTCTTTTTTTCTCCTCATAAATAACATGGTAGCACTGGATTGCAGTCTGAACGGCTGCTGCAACCTTCATATACCATTGTACGTTCAGGTCCTGTGCCTCAAAAACTAACAGTGCCTCCTCAAATAAAAAAAAAAATCCCCTTGCCATTTCCTGCGTTATGAATCTCTTCGGTTCTTCAGTTACTTCTTCTTCCTCTTGTCTCTCTTCGTCCTTTCTCTGAGCCTCCAATTCCGTCAGATCTTCACTAATAAGCTCCTTGTGTTGCACAACAACAGGACTATACAGTAAAGTACACAAAAGCACAATCACTTGTAGAGGATGCGCGAATGTGACAGCGTACGCCAGACACGTGAACTAACTTACGTGAGTGAACGTGAGAACGCACATTCGCATCTTTGAAAGTTCGCAACTTGAAGGTTTGCATGGCGTGGACTTACTGTAGATCTAGCTATGTTCCTACTTCTTCATTTGGATCAATGTATTTATCTCTTCTTCCTGCACTTCTCATTCAAGAGAAACAGACATCGCAGTGCTAAGATAAATCCATACGTGGGTCTAGGAAAGGGAACTGCATGAAAGCAGAACATGGGCTTCTGACGTTGGCTTCCTGGTGGCTTGGGAGTTCCTGAGGATGCAGTTTATACCACTAGTGCAATATTAAGGTTTACTCAGTAACTTTTTCCTACTTCTTCAAAAATCAAGCTTCTAAATCGATCCCTTTGTGTGCCTTGTAATAAACTTTAATGCCTCATTAACAACAACAACAACAAAAAATGAAGAAATATGCATTTTTAAACAAGGTAAATCCTTAGGGAGGGAAAAAATCCCTGAAGTATATAAAAAAGGAGGTAACATTGCTTAGAATAAAAGATCAAGATGGATAATATGAAACTTCGATTCCCGCAAAGAATAATGTATCTTACAAGTTGAATGATGAGCTGCCAGCAATTAGAAATCAATATGCTGTAGAAGAATGAGTCAGTGTAAGACCAATAGAAAAATACAGTAATCATTTTTGGAGATGGGACTGAGAATAAAAACAGAAGTACTTGGATCAAATTGAAAGCTGCCACACATTTGTCAAGGGAAAAATACTGAAGACTGTCAATATATCATCGTCTTTTCTTCTTGGTTTAAATAAACAAAAGCCGCCAAAGAGCCCTTATTCCGTGAGCCAGGAGGAAAAAAACACACTAGATTAGCAGTTGCTCATAAACCATACTGTTTGCACACATCATTTGTTATCTACCTCATTGTAATAAGCATCTATTTGCAGGCTGGCTTGGAACGCTGGAGTCTGGTTACTGTGGGATACTTGCCATGCTTAACTGGGGAACCAGGAAGAATGGCTGAGGAGATCTGAGCCTGTCAGTGCAGGGACTCTTATTCAGCCAAAGCACGTGCATATGCACACACTCCGCACACACACACACAAATATTCAGTCAGTTCTCACTCAAGGCCAGTATGAAAAAGCCATTAGTTTATTTGCTTTCTCACTTCATAATGTTCCATAGTAAAGTGCTCATAACTTACTGACGTTATTATTTATGAGTCAGCAAAAGTCAGTAAGAAATCCTAAAGTTCCCTGCTTTTACCAAAGGGATGTTACAAGGCTAGGGAATGATCTATCTCTCTTAGAGGAAGCAAGAAAATATGCACAAGACCAAGGGAAGAGAAAGATGAAGGAAAATAATCACTTAAAGTGAAAGAAAAGTATGATATGTGTGCAAGAGTGTAAAATATGAATGTGCCTAAGAATACACGTCTTATAATTTATAGATCATAAGAGTGAGCAGTTGTTTTGTTTTGATAGTGTTCTTATTATTTCAGCCCTGGATTCACTTGGCAGTGTGTTTTGGGGAAAAAAAAATGATGAGACTGGTGTATAAGAATAAGGCCTTGTTACATGTAGAGCTGGATCTGCCTCACCCTGGAGAAAGGGTCCTCTAAGAAGAAAAAAATATCTCCAGTTTGAGAGGACAACTCCTTTCCCTAATTATTTATGTATGCTACAGTAGCCATTTGAATGGAAAGCTAGGGTTTGGTATACACAAGTGCAATAACTGGTTAATGGGATGAAGAGAAACGATTAATAATGTGTAAATGGATTTTCTACCCACTTGGGCAGTATTAGGATTCTTCAGAAAAACAGAACTAATAGAATATAGATGGATAGTTGACAGAGATAGAGACAGAGCCGAGAGAGAAAGAGAGATTTATTCTAGGAATTGGCTCAAATGGTTATGGAGGCCAAGAAGTCCCACGATCTGCCGACTGCAAGATGGAAAACCAGGAAAGAGGTAGCGTAATTCAGTCGGAGTCCAAAGACCTGAGAATTGGGAGCTGATGTTGTAAGTCTTCATCTGAGTCTGAAAGCCCGAGAACATGAACGTCTAAGAGCAGGAGAAGATGGATGTCTCAGCTCAAGCTGTTTGTTCTATTCAGGCCCTCAAGGGGTTGGACGATAGCCATCCCCCCCCCCCCCCGTGAGGGTGACCCTCTTTACTCAGTCTACTGATTTAAATGTTAATCTCTTCTGGAGACACCCTCACAGACACACCCAGAAATAATGTTTTACTAGCTATCTGGGCATCCCTTTGCCTGGTCAAGTTGACACATAAAATTAATCATCACGAGTTCACCCTTAGTCAATTGCGCACTCATACCCGTCTCCTTAAACCATGCTTAGTCTCTAAAGACAAGAGCAAGGTCGTAATTCCAACTAACATGATCCAATTATCCTAATTACAACAAAAAATGAACTAATCTCTTCCCTAGAAGAAGAGGTAAAGTCTTTGTGTGTTGTTTATTCTTCTTCTGATGTCTTATAACTTAAATAGTATAAAATTAATGATAATTAAATACTGATATAAAGTCAATACCTCTTATGTTATATGATTAGAGAATAAGAGAGGAAAAAATAACCAAATATATTTGTTTAATATATGTATAAATGCATAGAAACATATTCACTACAAAATAGGGAAGAAATACACTTGACCCTTGAATGACATGGGTTTGAACTGTGCAGGTCCATTTATACACAGATTTTTTTTCAATAAATGTAGTTGGCCCTCTGTATCCACAGGTTTTGCATCCACGGATTCAACCAGCCATGGATCGAGTTTCAATCCGAGGTCGGTTGAATCCCTGGATGTGGAGCCATGGACATGAAGGGCCGATGGTACTGTGCCATTTTATGTGAGGGACTTGAGCATCCTTGGACCTTGGTATCCACAGGGGCTTCTGGAACCAATACCCCTGCAGATACTGAGGGATGACTGCACTCATAATAATTATAGTCTTCATTTCTGTAACTGCTCTTATGGTTGTAGGTGGTATTTATAACTACCCTCTTCTACTACCCATTCTGTAGTTCCTTTGCCTTCCGCAAACACCTCAGTTGATTGTGGTTCTTTACCTGATGGAGTGATCCAAACCTTCATTCTAAAAGCTTCTGAACCATTAGTTGTTCTGCCCGGATTGGGTTGTCAGAGTTTTCCATTGACTTTAATTATAGGGCATGGTAATACTAAGAGATGCCCTAAGGGATTTCCTGTATTCCAGACACACTCTTTCTTACCTCCATTGTAGAATAGTAGTCCAACTTCCCATTGGTAGTCAGGATCAATCATCCCAGCCAACAGTGTCAGTCTCTTCTTTTCCTGTTGATTTAGAGGCATGATTTAGAGGCATGAGAAGCCCAAAGTAGCCAGGCAGCAGTCTTAACTTCTAGTTCAGTGGAATCATTGTTGTGTCTTCTGGTGAAAATATTCCTCCCTCTGGGCTAAGATCTCTAGGCCAGCAAAGTATAAATTTGAGGGAACAAGAAGCAAAATTTGGCTTGTGGTCCTTAGGGTAGTAATGCCTGGTGCCATTCCAATTGTCACCCCTTGATTCCTAGACTCAGAACACTGATGCAGCCTTCTAGAGAACCTGCCCCAGCTCTGCCAAGTATTGCCTGAAAGAGAACCTTCACCAGAACCCAACCATTCTTGAAACTTGATCTTGGATTTCCAGCCTCCAGAACCGTGAGAAATAAATTTGGGCTATTGATAAGCTACCCTGTCCCAGTCTATGGTATTTTGTTATAGTAGCCTAAACGGACAAGGACAGATCCTAATATATAAAATATAGTTTGAGAAATGTGACTGTTTCTTAAATTTTGCTTTATGATAGCCTTCTTTTTTCTTCCAAAAGATTCGCTAGCAATATGGACTAATTAACTTTACACTATGGCACACTTACAGATTGTAATTTAATTTCAGACAGTTGTTTTAGAATGATGTACAGATCTGAAGAGTGGGAAGAGTGCAGATGGTTGTGTGTGCCAGCCCCCAAAGGCTACAAAAGCAGCTCAAAGCACGAGGCCTTTTGTGTATTTGCGTGAATGAATAATATCATTTCTAATAATTATTAAAGATAAAATTGAATTTAAGGATAATGAAAAATCTCTAACAGTGTAATAAAAAGCTTGCATTCTTGATTCTAGTAACAACTTACTTTTTAGAGACCTCTAATTTCAACCTCAGATATTTGGAACTCAACCCATAAACCTACAGCGAACAAGAAAAAGCATTATCAGAACTAGAGTAACTAATTAAGAATAATTAAAGTTTATTTAATTTTTGTGGGAGTATAAATTTATATAACTGCTGAAGAAGGAATTTGACTTTTGTCAAATTTTTCATAAACTTAGACCTTGAATTCACAACTAGAAATTCAAGCTGGAGTTTTAATTGGACAAAAATGATTTTCATAGAATTAGATCCAAAAATGAAAGCAAAAGCAACATTATGTGGAACAAAGGAAAAAAGGGAAATAAACTGTGGCATATTCACATCATAAAGTTTATATGGAAATCAAAATTCATGTGTTTGAAAATTATTTATTGACACGGGAAAATATTTCAATTTAAATCCTAAAAAGCAGGATATAAGCTGTTCCATTTAAATATAATAATAGCAGTGATAATCACAGTAATAGTAATAATATTAAAATATATAGAGTGGAAAATAAGCTAAAATGTTGGGGGGTCTGGCTGCTGAGATTAAGTATGACATTTATGCTTCCCATTTAGAACTTTCCACATTTTATTTCTTAAATAGTGAGCATGGATTACTTTTCAGTCAGAAAAAAATTGTTAAGAGCAACCAAATCTCTCCTGTAAAATGCAAGCTCATATGCTTTACTTTAAAATGGTCTCTCATAGCCAGCAGATTCTTATTTTAAACACTTAATGATTGGATTTCAAGCCAACAGCAAATTGGTAGCAGGAATTTAAAAGGAGGAATGATGGGAACTACTATAAAAAAGCAGAGTAGCAAAAAGATGAAAAGTAACTGACAACTTGTTCCTCATGGGAGGAACAGGAATATTATGGGAAAGTGTGCATGTCCTCTAAAATCATAGTCTCAGTAAGGCCGTTTTGAGGAGACACTAATGAGCTACCGATTTCAACAGCCTTTCAGGATATCAATAATATGTGAAGGGAAGATTTCTGCACCAGAAATTAAAATGATTTGATTTCTGTCCTCGGTCTGACACTTCCTAAATGACAATTCTTAAGATAGTCATGGAAGATCTTTAAGACTCAGAATTCTCAGGCTCTAAGTGGGGACAATTAAGTATTCTTTGCAGTTTGTACAGTGTCTTTTTGTTGTTGTTGTTTTTGTCATGTAAAAGTGCTTTGAAAATAATGATGGGACAGGCATGTGTGCTTGATGTTAATAGCCTATGGCGTATTGACTGACACTAACAATAAATCTAATTCAATACAAATTTAAAAAGCAATTATTTTCTATGTAGTCTAAGAAATTAGAAAGAGGTACAACGTGCTTTAGAAATATGCTTTTGCAATCAAGTTATGATGAATGGTTGTATTTGGCCCTTCTCTGGGACTACTCCTTTTCATGAAGGTAATATGTCATGGTGGAAGCAGGTTAGGGTTTGGTGTCCGGCAGGTATGGCTTAGGTACTGTGTTTGTTACCTCCTAGCTTTCCCACCTAGATGGCCTTGAGTATGTGATTCTCTTCAGAGTCTTAGTGTCTTTATCTGAAATATGCTGAACACACACAAACAGTAGTCAATGCTTACTGTATAGTATATTACCATATAGTCACTTTTTTAATGGCTAATGTATCAGTTATCTCGGAAAATTTCTTATTTGGAATGATGCATTCCCAGACAATTTTGGAAAAATGAGGTGCATCTTCATTTCAAAATTATGAAGGATCAACCTGTCATTTCTGGTAATAAAATATTACCTCCCTTACTAGGTAATCACTAGATAATGCATCTACCTGTGAGAATGCTATAGCAACAACTGCTGCTAAATTTGGGGGTAGCTTTACATTTGTCCTCAAATTATTTTTTCAGTAAAGTGGGACTAATAATAGCTCCTATAGGGGGTTGTTTTGTGTATTAAACATTTATAATGTATATGGACTGCATCTTAACAAAGCACCTGTCAGATAGCACTGTTGGTTGAAAGCTTTAGTCCAGTGAAAAGCATATCTGCTTTCAGAATAAAATAAATTTGAAAAATAAATAAACTATCCAAATTGTGGGCATGATGAAGTAAAATGTTAAGAGCTATACAAATTAGAATTTTATTTATGACAGATCCACATATGAAAAAAGCATTATACACAGTATTATACTTATTATATATTGTATATTATAAGTATATACAGTATTATATTCGTGTATATACACTCTTGCTAAAGATGATTAACATTAGTTTCATACACAGGGGTGTAGATTTAAGGAGCATAGTTATAAATAAAAGAAGAAGCGTAGTTGTAATATAACAGACGGTGTTGACGTGGGAAAAAAAAACTGGGTAATTACATCGTTCAGTGACAAAGTCCAGCTGAACCAAAGAAATGGTCAAAGGTGAACCTCAGGTGTTCTTCAGAAGATCAGCTGGTAAAAAGAAAGACAAGCAGAAATGGGTTATCATTAGTTAGCTGAGAGGCTGAGAGATAACTGGCAATAGAACTAGATATTTGAAGGAAGAGTGAAAACATTTTCCAGTAGGCAAAACAGGTTCTACACCAGAAATCACAGAGCCGCAGATGAGGTCTGGTTGTCTGGTTTGGCTTAGCATACAGCACAGAATGGGGCAAATGATGTGCTTGCTTTGCTGAGCTTGGGCTTAGCTGGAGAGAGATAGGCAGCTGACAGTCATGACTGGAAAGTCAGAGCTTGACTAGCAATAGAGATTCTTCAACAGAAGTACACCGATCAAAAATGGAGAAGAATCAGGAATGGGAGTAATGGGCTCAAGACCCAAGTAAAGAGTTAGAGAAGGCAGAAGAGATGGCAAACACACTGAGGCCAAAGGTAAATTGCTCTCAGCGTGAGTGACGATGGGAAAGCAGACTACAACCCTTAGAACTTTAAATGGTACAGCTGAGAGTATATCTCTCTCTGAATGACTTATTCCATCAAAGGAGGTTTGGTTTCTCTGAGTCAGGTGTCATGTTTCCTCCTGTCCACGAGTCTACCAGATTGTCTCTGAAGTCAGCATTCTCTTTCAGACGCTCAGCTGGGAAACCTGCTTTCTCAGAGACACAATTATCTCTCCTTAGACTAAGTATGAGATCTTTTCTAGAGAGTAAGTGGTGATACCCTGACACTAGGTATCCGGAAGAATTTTTAAAGCTGAGCAAAGCTGAGTATCTGCGTATACATTTTTTATTATTATTTATTTATTTATTTTTGGCTGTGTTGGGTCTTTGTTTCTGTGCGAGGGCTTTCTCTAGTTGTGGTGAGCGGGGGCCACTCTTCATCGTGGTGCACGGGCCCCTCACTATCGCAGCCTTTCCTGTTGCGGAGCACAGGCTCCAGACGCGCAGGCTCAGTAGTTGTGGCTCACGGTCCTAGCTGCTCCGCGGCATGTGGGATCTTCCCAGACCAGGGCTCGAACCCATGTCCGCTGCATCGGCAGGCAGACTCCCAGCCAGTGCGCCACCAGGGAAGCCCTGCATTGTTGTGAGGGACAAATGAGACCATGTCAACAGTCAATGATCAAACTAAATATTAATTCATTTAAGAGAGGAATTAATCATTTATTGAAGGTCTTCTCTATTTCTACTTTGATTATTTTGAGACGCACAAACGCTTAAGGAGCAAAACCTTACGAGGCGCGGGAATGATAGTGATTATATGTAACACCATAGTGTTTGACATGGGATTCTGCTTTCAAAGAATTAGGGTGTTTTCCATTTTGCCATAGTTTTGCTTTCTCCCGTTGACCTGGAGATCACTTCGAACATTCCTCATCACTTGTTCAAGAGTGAATAACTGAGTTTCCCTGGTGGTGCAGTGGTTGAGAGTCTGCCTGCCGATGCAGGGGACGCGGGTTCGTGCCCCAGTCCGGGAGGATCCCACATGCCGCGGAGCGGCTGGGCCCGTGAGCCATGGCCGCTGAGCCTGCCGGAGCCTGTGCTCCGCAACGGGAGAGGCCACAACAGTGAGAGGCCCGCGTACCGCAAAAAAAAAAAAGAGTGAATAACTGTCTAGGAGTAATGTATGTAATATATTTATTTATGGAGAAGCATATCTTTTCATATAAATGTTTTTATCATGAGCATATATATTTATACCTATAGATATGAATGTACGAAACTATAAATCTGTTAATTAAACAAATACTTATTAAACACATACTAGAGACCTAAGAGGGACTATGATAAAAAATGAAAACCAGATTGACGTAGGGTGCAATAAAGGGTATGACTTTATTTTTAGTTTTTATCAGGAGAAAGATGGCAGCACATATGGATATTTGAAGAGCTTGAATTGAATTAGACTTAGCTAGCCACTGATATGATGGTTCTCTTGTTCTTATTCTAAAGAAATCAGTATTACTTGCAATTCTATTAATGAAATAAACATACCGTTATTTTCTTTTAGAAATTTTCATTTATTTAAAAGAAAGAAGAAAAAAAAACTGCGGCATCTGCCGTATCCATCCACCAAGGGAAGTGTCCTAGTCTCTGAAAATTAGTTCCTGAGCTAGAGAAATTGAGACCCTCCTATTCCTAGTAGCCCTAACAAATTTAAAAAATGAGAATCAGGAAGAATTCCAAACATCTGATACAAACCAGAGCCAACATTTTAAAATTAAATTAGTGCAACTAATTAATGAAACTAATCTCAATCATTTACTAAGGTTTTGTGAAATGTTAAGTGGTATTAAGAATATGGAATTATTTACTTCAAATGTTATCAAATTTACAAGGGTATTTCAAAGCAACAAGTTCTCACCTTCTTATATCAAATTAAAAAAAATCTTATTCAGGGAAGCCACACATGTTAGCTATTTTGAACTATGTCTAGAGTTGAAAGAGCCATTACTTAATGTTACAAATTTGATATGAAATTTGATTAAATAAATGAGAATTTGAAAGAATACACAAATTTGCTACATAAAACTGCCTTTCATTTCTAATTAGTTTTTACATTTAGAAAGATCCAAGTATGCTCTCCAGAAGCAAAACTCCCCTAATCTCTTTGGTGCAGACCCCTCATTTCTATTTATTTTATCTGGACCAAAGATACTGAGTATTTATTTAGTCTCAAAAATCTTGTTGAATTTACGAGCATGTACATAACCTAGCAATTTTGGCAAACTGGATCAATCATCATGAAACCAAATAACGTAGAAAGAAGGACAAAGCATAAAGTTTTAAAAGACATTAAAAGGTAGGATTTGGGATTAGACAGTTTTGCATTAAAATCCCTCCTACACTTTGGGACTTTGAGAAAGGTAGTTAAGTTCAACATGCCTCAGTTTTCTCAACTGCAAAATGGGGATCATTATCTTAACCACATACAGCTATTCTGAGTATTAAATAGGATAATATAAAACACTTGACATAATGCCTGGAGTATTTCACTGCTTAATAAATGGTAGTTATTCTTATTGTAATAGTAAATAGGTTAGACCTCCGTTCAAGTTTCCAAAGTCATTTTCTGGGAGTCACCCAAGTTTTAGAAAATAGTGACCAAAATTGAAAAGTTTGTACTCAATACAGGGGAGTGAGTGTCTGTGCAAATAATTTAGATAGCTAGTACAATGACATTATAGTTATGGATGATCTTTTGATAACAACAGCATTATTAATCCATTTTTCAAGTCATAGAGAAGCCTCCTTCATTATGAGCATTTTTGGAGGAGGGAGTGGATGGGGCAGGCTTCTCTATCTAGAGAGCATGAAAAAAATTCAGTTGAGACCTTGCTTTCCAGTCACTGGAACTGGGCTATCCTATTTAAGGATGTTTTTAAACAGCTAAAGTCATAACAATCCAACTGCCAATATTGCATTCTGAGTGTCACATCTTTGGTAAGCTTGGTAAAATTAACTCGTTCTTTCCCAATTCAGGAGAACAGAGTCGCCTATAGGCAAAGGGTCAAAGTGAACAGTTAACAGCCTTGTTCTTTTGCTCCTTATCTTTCTGTCTGCATATATTTCTAGCCATGGCATAAATAAATACATTTTGCCAAGGGAAGCAGATAAGATAGGAAATACCAATTTTGGAAGAGTCCAGAAATGAAACACCAGTTGTGATGAACTTCTGTCAGTTTCACAGGGTCAGTTATTCCTCAAGTTTCCCACAGAGAGCAACTGCAAGCAGCATCTTCTCTCTGCCCCAGAAATGCAGCCACGTGCAGGATGGGAGGGGAAATAGGCTCTACTGGGGTCCCAGTGAATTCACTTCCCTATTATTCACCAGATTATTAAGTACAGTTGAAACAAAAAGAGCTTGCGAATAAGTGGGATTAGAGAGGTAAACATTTTTGTGAGCATTTAATGCTCTCGTTCATGTCTTATGAAAATGTTCTCTTCTCTAGAAATTTGATGGCCAAGAAATTCAGACATCCATTCTATTTTATCTCATTGGGTAGCTGCTTCTAACACAGCGGTCCCCAAACTTTTTGGCACCAGGGACCAGTTTCGTGGAAGACAATTTTTCCACGGACGGGGTGGCTTGTTCAGGCGGTAATGCGAGCAATGGGGAGTGATGGGGAGGGATGGGGAACGATGGGCAGATGAAGTTTTGCTCGCTCACCGGCCGCTCACCTCCTGCTGTGTGGCCCGGTTCCTAACAGGCCACGGACCAGTACCAGTCCATGGCCCAGGGGTTGGGGACTCCTGTCCTAACATTCAATTGACATGCTTGTTCTGTCGAATCATTTAGGCAGCATCTCTCTTTGGAAAATAGTCATTTTTTAGATGACATTCAGTCTGCACCCCCCGCCCACCCCAGGTTAAAATTGAATTGGTGAAACTTAGTTAATTTTTGTTCTGCTTCTGTTTTTCTCAAATGGCAAGTAATAGACCTCTGCATTAGGAACGTATTTTTGAGTGCTCTTGTATAACTACTGCTGAGCAGAGGAACAATGATAAAATGATGATTTTGTTAAATGTATGACACCCAACACTTCAGACTCTACCTGTTTTGAGTTTCAAGATGGAATAATAATTTTTTCATAAATTATATGAAGATCGGGTGAGAACATTTATAGAAAGTATTTTAAGAACTAGATGAGAAGATAATATAGATAATGACAGTGGAGAAAGAAAAGGATTGTGTGTTTTTGAAGGGAGAGTAGGATTTTAAGGTTTTGTGCATGATTTAAAAAATGTAGAAAATAACAGAGGCATAAATAGAATAAAAGATGTATTTGTGGTTGATCTGTGAGAATTTACTTTCCTCCCATCCAAAAGAATGATCCTCAGTCAAAATAAATTTGACTATTTCTCCTATAGTCAAATAAATTAAACTTCTTGGGGGGGAAAAAAAAAGGTGATGTTGATCTATGACAAAGAAGAGCCGAACGGTTCACGGAACTTAATCACTGTCCTGCTGGTTCTACAATGTCACAGAGCAGATGACGGCATAGTTTTTATTACTCAGACATATGCTATGTTTTATAACAAACCTGAGTTTTCAGAGAAGGCTGCCCCGAAATTAACAAATTTCATTTATTTTAATGCTTCTTGTGGGCCATACTAATCTGTAAGTAAAGAATTAAAGTTGTGTCCTTACCACAGGGAGATTAGTTATGAAGATTCTGAAGATGGATGGAGGGAATATCTCTTTAAGAGCAACGTCCAGAACTTTGCTTAGAGGTAGGTCAACAAGCAATTCTTTAGTGCACGAGTTTATTAGAAAATGTAATTTTGGGCTTCCCTGGTGGCGCAGTGGTTAAGAATCTGCCTGCCAATGCAGGGGATACGGGTTCGAGCCCTGGTCCGGGAAGATCCCACATGCCACGGAGCAACTAAGCCTGTGTGCCACAACTACTGAACCTGAACTCTAGAGCCCGCAAGCCACAACTACTGAGCCCACGAGCCACAACTACTGAAGCCCGTGCGTCTAGAGGCTGTGCTCCACAACAAGAGAAGCCACTGCGATGAAAAGCCTGCACACTGCAAAGAAGAGTAGCCCCCGCTTGCTGCAACTAGAGAAAGCCCACGCACAGCAACGAAGACCCAATGCAGCCATAAATAAGTAAGTAAATAAATAAATAAATGAAAATGTAATTTCAAGATAACATTGCCATGGGCTTGCCAAAAAGTAACTAATTGTAAATCCCTTTCATTCACTGACGGGGATAGTGAAGGTTGGAAAACAAGTCCAGGGCGCCAGACCTGGAGAGTATCTACTCTGAGCTTTGCTCCAGGATATTATGGATTCTGTGTAATGAGAAAGAAAAGTCACTCTGTATTTTCTCCAGATAGCAGCCTAGTTCTCTAAAACTTCGAAGAATTTTCTTGCATAGCATGTACTAAATATATCACAACTTTAAATTTCTTATACAGCCATGAAAGTGCCATATAGCAGAGAAAGTGATCAGGCTAAATTTAGCCCACGTATAAGAAATGATATAATTATATAAATATTAATTTTCAAGGATAGTTTTTATTATCATTTGCCAAATGTGTTTAAAACTAAGTTTGGCCAGCCCTTTGTGGTTTAAAATGAAGCTCTTTTATATTTCAACAAATTATGAAGATGTCCTTAAATCAGAAGGCTATAATTAAGGCTAGGAGAGCCTATGAGAAACCAAATGCAGAGGAAAAGATATGGGCCAACAGACTATATCCCTCTGAAAATGTGCACAGCCCTATGAATTAGAATCTCACCTTGATAACATTCTGTGATACGTTACAACTTAATTTTTTTCAGTTTCTCTAGAGCAATGTTATAAAGGGCTAACTCATCATACTATTACTTCACCCCAGAATATGGGTACAAAAAAAAAAAGAATTATAACTCCTATGACTGGTTGCCTACTTGATAATAAAATGAATGTGTGAAAAGTAGCCTTAGGAAGAATATTTTATTAGATCAATTAATATTGTAGAGGGGTTTTGTTCCTGGGTTAATCACTGGTATGAACTCTTAGCTTGTAGTTAAGGTTTGGGGCTAGTCATAAAAGTGCCTTGAAAAAGACACCTCTGTTCTTTATTCTCTATCAAGAACTTTAACTCAGATTTATTCAATGTGGTTCTCTACCTGCAGATTTCTCAAATTACATGTTTGCCAAAGGAATTCTAAGAGGAATGTTGAGTTACCTTTCAAGGGTGTTTCACTCACTTTGATTAGGAATTTTTGTAGATGAGGAAAACACGAGAACAGCTAGGTACTCTGAGTTTTATTGACGATAGCTGTTTTTAATAAAAATAATATAGATTTCAATTTAACATAAGTGCAACCTAGATATCCGTTGCTCCCTCTCTTCTTTTTTTTCAAAGCATCACCTTTGCTAACCCAAGGGATGGTCATACTAACTAGTTTTCTCCTTCCTGTCTTTTCCTGACTATCCTGCCTTAGGGTGCAGAGCTTTGGACCAAATAAATCCCTTCTTAAACCTTTCTGTGCTACAACCTCATGCCCTCCCACAAGGAAGAGGGACCAGACTTCAATTACATCTTAAGGAGGATTGTCTCTTCTGTAGGAGGAGATCTTACTCCTTAATGATTTCCAGAGTCTTCCACTTTCTCTAAGTGCCCAAGACTTCAGCTCAAATGTGTACTGACTTATTTTCTTCCCCCTAATTTTCTGATGAAAAATGGTGAATAGGTATCCTTCAATTCTAGTTCGGCTTTCTCAATAGAGAGAGCCACAGACTCACTAGCTTTTCTAACTGATATTTTAATTAAGAAAACATCTCAAGGATAAATATTACTTGTTTCTCAATGTCAGCACATTTTATATTGATGGTAAGAGAATATTTTCCCTAGCATTGGAACAGACCATAGAGTGGTTGTTTCCTTTTTTCCTCCAGCTCATCTGCAGGTTTAGTGACATTACATGAAACATCACAGAATTTGATGTCTGCACAATCTATTTCTAGGAGAATGATACTGTGTTGGATTAATATATATATATATATTTATATATATATATATATATATTTATTTATTTATTTATTTTCCTTTTCACATTAGTTCTGGTAGAAAATTGGAGTGAGGCAAGCTACTGATTCTTTGCTACAACATAAAAATAAAATCTTATTAAAATTCTGGCTGAACCCAGTTCAATGAAACCTACTCGGATGTGGTAGCAATGTGTAAACACACTTCATAAGTTAGCAAATATCTGAGAGAAAATATTTAATAAATGTTCTAGTTAATTAATATTTAGGGGAAAGAGGATATTAATATGCTAATAATTTAATACTACTCACCTTTCATGCCATTTATTTTACATAAAAAAGTATTTGCCTCCTACCATGTTCCAGGTCCTCTATTAGTGCTGAAAAGACCGTTGTGAAGAAGGTCGATGAGGTTTCTGATCTCTTGGAGCATGTGGTTGATAAATGAATCATTTTCATGTTTTAACACTATAATCGTCTGGATTTTAGAATAGATGTAAAGAACTTTGAGGCTAAGAGATACTCATATTTTATTCAGATATATTTATATTTTAACATTGGCACAATTTGAAATTGTGCGGAATTCAGCCTCTTCAATAAATGTTGACAGTAGGTGCAAAATCAATATGATTGTGTACCTGGATCCATATCAGGACTCATAAACAATTCTGATTAGTTATAACCTTTTAGGTAGCTAAAACATGATGAAAGAAATACTTCAGTACTTGGTGACTACAAAAATTGGAAACAATTCTGAAGATTATGGAGTAACTATGTGCAGTACACTTATTTCATGAGAATTTCTATCTTTCCCATTGCATATTCTTCCCCAAAGATCTCTCGTGAAATCATTGTAGGTCTAGCTTGATTTTTTGGTAACTGCTGTATGGTATTCCAAAATAGAAATGTAGCTTCATATATGTAAACATATATTTAGGTTGTTTAAAATTCTACAATATTATAAACAATTCTACAATAATATAAGCTATACTGCAATGAACACACTTCTGTGTGTGTCTTTCTTTGCACACAAATGCTCAGAATATTGATTACCCATATTCCTGCAAGTGGAATTATTGAGAGAGTCAGTAGATTTAAAATGTTAATGGTGTTAAAATGTCCTCCAAAATGTCCTTCAACTTATAGACTGATCAGCAATAACAGTGGGTATTATTAAATGTTTTTAATTTTTACCATTTAATGAATAATTTATCATTGTTGCTTAATTGGTGTTTCTGATTATCAGTAAGGTTTAATTTCATTCATGTATTAATTAATATTCCTATTTCAAGTGGCCATTGCATTTTCCCCTGTGCCAGAAGCGTGTTTTTATTTAAATATTTTTGATGTTTTTATTGAAAAAAATTATTATATGCTGTATTATGGACATTAAAATTTTGTTATAAATATTGCAAATATTTTCTTTCAGTCAATTGTGTGTCTTTAAACTGTATTCATGATCTTATATCCTCCTCATGTTTTTAATGTAGATATTTTTTTCACATTTTACTATTTGCATTAGGATTTTATGCCTTTATTTAATGGCCTTCGTTTGCTTTTTAGTATGGTAGGAATAGCCAATATTCTCCTCTGCATTTATTGAGTAGTTCAGCTGTTCCACCTATTTAAAATGCCATGCATATTATGTACAAATTTCCATCCGTGGACTCCTTTGTGTACTCGCTGTAACAGTCTTCTATTTGTCTATCTCTGCATCAGTGATATACTGTTTTAATTATGGTATTTTTCTAGTTTTTTTTTTTTAATTTGGTAGCTTTTGTCTTTGTTCTGATTCATAATCTTGTTAGGTACTTTAGCACATTTATTTTTCTGCAGGAATCTTAGAATCAGCTTGTCAGGTTTCAAAAATGCCATTGGTAATGAATTCACGGAACAGATTAACTTGGGAGAATGAATATCCATGTGTACCATTTATTAAACATACCTTTGTGGGTTTCAATAATGTATTTTTATTTTTCTCATATGAAACTTCAAAGACCTTACTGGATTTATTCATGGAATTTTACAATTCTAGTGTAAAATAGATTGTTTTGGTTCATTTTGGGGTTTGCGGTAGGTAGATTGGGTGCTGAAATATTATTCATTTCTCTATGTTTATCCTGCTATATTAAATACATTATACAGTCATTCCCTACCTTATCTGCATTTTCCCTTTCCAAGGTTTAAGTTACCTGAGGTCAACTGCAGTCTGAAAATATTAAATGGAAAATTCCAAAACCAAATAATTCATGTTTTAAATTGTGCATTCTGAGTAGTGTCAAGAAATCTCGCAAGGTCTGGCTCCATCCCACCCTGGACGTGAATCATCCCTTTGTCCAGCATATCCTGCCCTTTGGTCACTTAGTACCTGTCTTGGTTATCAGATTGACAGACACTGTGTTGCAGTGCTTCTGTTTGAGCAGCCTTTATTTAACTTACTAAGTAATGGCCCCGAAAATAGCCCCAAAGGGCAAAAATAGTGATGTTGGCAATTTGGATATGCCAAAGAGAAGCCATAACGTGCTTCCTTTAAGTGAAAATTTCTCGACTTAATAAGGAAAGAAAAAAATTGTATACTGAGGTTGCTACGGTAAAAACAAATCTCTCCATGAAATTGTGAAGAAGGAAAAAGAAATTTCTGCTAGTGATGCTGTCGCACCTCAAACTGCAAACATTATAGCCACAGTGAGTGGTAAGTGCTTAGTTAAGATGGAAAAGGCCTTAAATGTGTACAATAAGATATTTTGAGAGAGAGAGAGAGACCACATTCACATAACTTTTATTACAGTATATTGTTATAATTGTTCTATTTTATTATTATTGTTAATGTCTTACTGTGCCTAAATTATAAATTAAAGTTTATCATAGGTATGAATAGGAAAAATCATAATATATATATAGGGTTTGGTGCTATCAGTGGTTTCAGGCATCTGCTGGGGGTCTTGGAATGTGTCCCCTGTGGAAAGGTGGGACTCCTGTAATACATTCCTGTTCTACATAAACGTTGGACTCTTTGCTGTGACAACTTATTATAGTTCTCCTTTACCAGCTCTTAATCCCAATGATTGCAGAGAGAAGGAAATTTAATTTTTTAAAATCATCTTTATTTATTTATTTTTGAAATCTTTATTAAGAATAAGAATAGGTTTAAACTGTAAAATTTAACTTGAAACATGAGGCCAAGCTGAGCTCTCTGATCTTTCACTTTGAATGAGAACAGGTTTAGAGCTGCCTGCCTCTCCAGAAAAAAAGGGCTGTACTGGGGGGACTCCTGCCTTTGTGGGCTCTGGAACAGGAATTGGAAGAAAAAAATATACTTTGCTCAAAGGGAGGCACAATGGACTATGTTGGGGTAGGTCAGGACGTATAACAGATTTGAATTTCTTATTTTTTCCTACTTTTTGGGAGAGAGGAAATGGGGAAGAATTAGATATGGGGTAGTTTTGAGAGACTTTGGGGTCTTTGTGTGATAAGGGTTTTGGAATCACCAGAATCACACCCCGCTAAGCTCTCCGTGCCTGAAATCACAGCCCGGTCTCCCTCCTTGGATAATGCTTTTCCTCCCTTGTTTGAAGAAAGACACTGTTAGTGCCTTGTCAGAAGAGTTTACCTTTCAAAGGAAGTTAATTTACCACATGCCCCTTCGCCATCCCTCCTCATTCTCTCTGGGCCTGTAATTAGAATCCAATTCCAATATGTGCAGGGGACCAATTGCGAAGCCAAACATGTCGGGACGAGGCTCACAGGACAAAGGATTTCAGGATTTTGCTCTTTTTCCTTTTCTTTCTTTTCCCTTTCCTCCTTTATTGTACGTAGAATTTGTTTGTGGAGGTTAATTATAAATTCTGGTCTATAGTTAGCTGATTTTTGAAACAGAATTGCAAAAGAAGCAGAGAGTAAAAAGACATCCCTTAGCGATTTTTAACTTGGAACTGAATTAGTTAAGAGTTAGGAACTTGAATTGTCTTTTATTTATTTATTTTTTTGGTAGATGGGTAGGAGTGTGTTTTGGGCTATATAATGTAGAGTTGCTTTGAGCTAATAGGGGCCTTAAAATATTTTATTACCAAAAAGAAATATATACATAGGTATTAGAACAATACCTAGAACATAGTAAGAGTTCAAAAAATATTTGTTGAATGAATAAGTACATGCTGGGCAGGCAGTGAGGTGAAGCACAAGGTACTTTGTATTTTAAAAGGTTTTTGGCTTATTAGCTCTCAAATCTCCTCCCTCTTTAAGGTAATTACTCATATTGTGTGAGTCTTAGTGAGAGGTTGTGCATGCCTCTGAACTCTTTCATTTTGCTCTCTGAAATTCGGTTTTTCATCAATAAAATTTGCTGTTTTCAAATGATTTCCTGTTTTCAATTTCTTTGATTTCTGCTCTTATTCTTACTATTTCTTTTCTTCTGCTTACTTTGGGATTAATTTGCTCTTCTTTTTCTAGTTTGCTGAGGTGAGAGCTTAGATCGCTGATTTTAAATATTTATTCTTTAATATATGCATTCACTGCTATAAATTTCCCTGGAAGCCCTGCTTTCACTGCATCCCACAAATTCTGGTAAGTTGTGTTTTCATTTTCTTGTAGTTTAGAATATTTGAAAATTTCTCTTGAGATTTATTCTTTGACCCCTGTGTTATTTTGAAGTATATTGTTTAAGTTCCACGTATTTGGGGACTTTCCAGTTATATTTCTGTTATTGGTTTTTATTTTAATTCCATTATGGTCTGAGGGTAGCCATTGTATGATTTCTATTCTTTTAATTTGTTAAAGTGTGTTTTATGGTTCCAAATGTGGTCTATCTTGCTGAATGGTCCATGTGAGCTTAAGAAAAATGTGTACCCTAATGTTGTTGGATGAAGCAGTCTGTAGATGTCAATTATATCCAGTTGATTGATGGTGGTATTGAGTTCAACTAGGTTGTTACTGATTTTCTGTATGCTGGATCTGTTCATTTCTAAGAGTGTTGAAATCTCCAACTGTGATAGTGGATTCATCTATTACTACTAGCAGTTCTATCAGCTTTTGCCCCACATAGTTTGAGGCTCTGTTGTTGGGCATATACACATTAAGGACTGTTATGTCTTCTTGGATAACTGACTCCTTTATCATTATTAATGCCCTTCTTTATCTTTGATAAATTTCCTTACTTTGAAGTCTGCTTTGCCTGAAATTAATATTGCTACTTCTGCTTTCTTTTGATTATTTGTTAGCATGGTATATATAACATTTCTCTATCCCTTTACTTTTAATGTACATACTTCTTTGTATTTAAAGTAGGTTTCTTGTAGACAACATGTAGTTGGGTTGTGTCTTTAGATCCACTCTGAGAATCTCCATCTTTTAATTGGTGTTCTTAAACCATTGACATTCCAAGTGATTATTGATATAGTTGGATAAATATCTACTGCATTTGTTGCCCTTGTTCTATGTTCCCATGTTTGTCATCCACTCTTCCTGCCTCTCATTGTTTTAACTGAACTTTTATTTTATTATTTTCTATAATTCCATTTTATCTTCTTTCTTAGCCATGTCAAGTATACTAAGCCCATCAGACATTCTTCATTTCTCTTACAATGATTTTTATCTCCACCATTTGTTTGCTTTTTCTCCCTTCTTATGATTCCTATCTCTTTGCTTACATTGCCCATCTATTCTTTGATGCTTCTACTTTACCTATCAGAGCCCTTAGTGTGTTAATCATAGTAGTTTTAAATTCCCAGCCTTATAATTTCTACATTCCCACTATGATTGGTTCTGATTCTTGCTCTGTCTCTTCATATTGTGTTTTTTGCCTTTTGGTATGCCATGGAATTTTTTTCTTGATAGTCAGACATGCTGTCCCAGGTAAAAGGAACTGCTATAACTAGGTCTTTAGTAACATTGTGGTGCAGTGTGTGGGGGGGGAACATTCTGAAGTTCTATGATTAACTTTGCTCATGTTTAGATTTGTCATTAATGTTTCATATTGTTATATAATTTTCTGTTAACACACTTATCTTTATGAATATAATTATATACATACTGTTGCATTTTTGTCATGTTTTAAATATAATATATTTAGATATATTTACTTTGTATAACAAAATTATTTTTTTAGTTGCATGACTTACATTTAATTTTATTGTATTTTTAATCTAACACACAATGGAGATAAAATTACTTCCCCAAACCACGCTCTTAAGCAAAATCTACAATCATCTGGGGTCCTTGTAAAAACTGCAAGAAAAAAAAAAAAAAGTTCCATGATTAGGTCTCAATCTTTTACAGAGCGTATGCATCTGGGCCATGAACTTCACAAGTGTTTCTCATTTTCTTTCTCTCCGCTTGGGTGGGATAGGATGGCTAGAGTGGGCTGGAGTTGGGAATTTCCCGCTTCCCACATAGAGGGTGAGAGCCAGCTGGAGCTGGTTATTTCCTTTCCCCAGGTCAGTTAGGCTCTGATCACACACAGCAGGTTGGCTTCTAGTTAAATAGTTGCCGCTGAGAACAGGTTTTGTTGAGAACAGGGCACTCTGGAGTATTTCAAAACGGCTCCTTCTCCTCTTTCCCTGCTGGAAGTAAGTCTGAGGGAATTTCTCTCTGATATTTACTGTGGGAATATGGTTGAGCACCTGAAAGTAAATCTCACAAAATTGTGGAGGCCTAACTATGACAGGGTTCCCCAGGAGTTGTTTTTTTTCTTTTTTTTTTTTTTTTTTGCGGTATGCGGGCCTCTCACTGTTGCGGCCTCTCCCCTTGCGGAGCGCAGGCTCCGGACGCACAGGCTCAGCGGCCATGGCTCACGGGCCCAGCTGCGCCGCGGCATGTGGGATCCTCCCGAACCGGGGCACGAACCCGTGTCCCCCGCATCGGCAGGTGGACTCTCAACCACTGTGCCACCAGGGAAGGCCCCCCAGGAGTTTTTAACTCCCAGAGTTGTCCCCGGTGAACGTCCAGCAATTCATTAATTTCAGTTCATGTTTTCCTACCCAGCGCTGGTTGCCGAAGTGATTTCAACTTGTGACTCTGCTTCGGTAAGTCTCGAATCCCTGTATTTGTCTGTCTCCAATCTTGGGGGGCAGTGGCTCGCCCTGTGTGCCTTCCCCTCTCATGGGTCCAAGAAGAGTTGTTGATTTTTTAGTCTGTAGAACTTTTTGTTGTTAAGACAGAGTGGTGACATCAAGCTCCTTACATGTGGGACTTATAACAGGATGTCCCTCATCTGCTTTTTATTCTTGTGTGTGTGTGTGTGTGTGTGTGTGTGTGTGTGTGTGTGTGTGTGAAATTACCCTAGGCTGGTCCAGTCTGCAGGGATTTCTGCCTCTATATTGTTAGGGCATTTAGTTTCACAAACTGCCTTGGGACACTTTTCACATTGTTATTCTGAATGGTAATTTCTCCTATATATTAGGGTTTTAGAATGTTTAATTTTTTACTCCCTAGATATTTTCTAAGTTCTTTCAAAAATAGATTCTCTTACTTGTTTAGAATCCTCTGTCCCATTTCTAGAAACTGTCGTTGAAACTTCAATAAAGATTAGAGGGCTAATTCTCAAACCTTTCCTTTGGAATCTATCTCTGCTGGCTTCCTAGAACAGCTTATGCTGTCTATTTCCAACTCCACAAACAGTTGTTTTTGCCCCATTCTTTCTTATTGGGATTGGGTCAGGCCTCCATGTTACAGATACATGTATATGATGTAAGCATGCTCACTCAATATATTTTATCTCCCTTACCGGGATAAAAGTAGTTGAGGATTGTATGCATAATGTGCTTGGTTCCTTATACTGTTCTCTGAGATGCTTCTGATACAGTTACTGAGAAAGATGTTCCTGTAACCAGAAGGTATGGCTAGTAAGATGTGTGTCTTCCCACTGACCTCGTTTCTCACCAGGTGGAGACAGCCTTAGAAATAGAGGGGTGGTGCCTGATGAGAGCATTTGAACCCTTAAGTTCAGCACCTTAATCATATGAAACAATAAAATTTCTTAATTGATAAAGTAGTTTTTAAGTGGGGATTTCGATCACTTGTATTTTAACAAAGTTCTGCCAATACATGTCCTCTCTTTGATGTGTCTTTAACCACATTTTTCTAATGGTTCGTTTCCAAAGCATGTACTTATATTTGGGCACCTCTCACTATACCACCAGCCATCAAAAGCCCTCTCTGCACTTCTTGATTCTCTCTTTCCTTCCCCTTTTCATTAAAGCTTCTTGAAAGCAGATTCAGAGCTCGTGATGTATTCTCCACTTGCCATTCACAGTAGTGCTGATTTGGCTTTGGTCTCTTCCACTCCTTTGAAAGTGCTATTGCTAAAGTTATGAGTGCTTTCACATGCGGAAATCCATCAATTGTTTTCCTGGCTTTACATTACTTATTGGTTTTGCTACATTTGGCATTGAATAGTGTCTCATTCACATACCCAACTTTACCGTTAGTTCCTCTGATACTGTTTTTTTTTGTTTGTTTCTTTTCCAAATGATTTACTGCTTTATCTTACTTTCATAAGTTCATCTACTCAACTTTTTGACATTTTCAAAGATTTGTCCTCAAACTTTTAATCTCTCACTCTATTGATGTAGTTGCCTCGTTTAAACCCATGGCTTAATATAAACATGTCTACTTGGTAAATATTTGAAAATTGAGAATTCTAGTTTCTGGTAATAGTGAGGTAGGTCATTCAGACTAAATATCCCATTGAAAGCCATTAAAAATGCCAAAGAAAAAATAAAAATCTTTGATTTTCAGAACATCAAAACCCTGATAAGATTATATATAAAGAAAAACAGATAAAATTTGAAACAGAAACAAAACGGGAATGCAGAGAGAAGCAGAGCACAAAAACTGCTATTATATTAAGAACAGTAAACTTTTATCTAATGACTTTGTCTAGCATGGACTGCATAAACCAAGGCAAAGGGCCATACAAGGCAGAGTTCTAAAAAGACCTTATTTTTTAAGGGGTGTTGGAGTTTTAGTTAAAGACCTCAAAGCCTTTCTGTTAAGTAGGCTTAACTGAGTGTGTCTCTTTACTAGGTCTTTTTACCAAGTAGTGAGATGCCCTGAGGCCATCAAATACACAAGGATTTGTCTCTCTTCTTACTAGAGTTCTAGAGTTTCAAGTTTTAATTTAAAGAGAATATACTATAATAAGTTTTCTAATTTTTTCACAATATTCAATAATAAAGGTTAATTTTAACCTTAATTATTTATCAGTTTGAAACTTTTTTGAGTCGTTCACTAGGGCACATTTTTTCTTTTGAAATAGTAGGTTAATTAGGATGACTTAGTTGAGAAATCACTAACTTACTTTTTCAAAGAGAGAAGGATTAGTTGTAATATTACGAGGACTGGAACTAGAAATCTTTAGAGACTAGCCGATTTTCCTCTTTCTCTTCCTAATCCTGTTTTCTCTACTAATTTCTTACACCTGATTTCTCCTTAAATTCAGCTTCCACATGATTTCTGCTTTCTGTGACTTTTCATTTTTTTGGACATTTTCTTTGAAGAATTTTCAAACACGCGTGAAGTAAAGAGAATTATATGACGAACTCCCATTTTATAATTACCTTGCTTCAACAATTACCCATTTTGCCAATATTTCTTCACATGTCCCTTCCCATTTTGTGTATTCAATTATTTATCTGTTTAGTTTCCTGGATTATTTTTTGTAAAAGCTAATCCCACTTATCATGTATGAATCAGGACTTCTTTCTTGCTGTAACTACTATCTTCTTAGGAATGCTTGAATTAACAGTAGTTTGTTAATATCCCCTAATACCTGGCTCATATTTAAATCACCCAGATTGTATCAGGTGTTTTTGAATTGCTGATTGTTGCCTCCTGGAGTTATTTTGCTTCTCTCTTCCCAGTATTTCCTGTAAATTGAAGTTAAACATCTAGGCTTGATGTTTAGGCAAGGATTCTTCATGGATGACTCTAATCTTTTAGCGTTATGAAATTAAGATAATGATGAGTGTTTTTAGTGTCCATTGACTTAGTACTTTCGAATGGAAATTTTCTAATAGTATCTTCCTTCTGTCTTTATCTCCTGGCATTTTATGAAAAGGGGATTTACCACATCCACCTTTTGGTGTTCTGCATCTAAACGTAAAGCACAGGTAGGGTAAATACTTCACAGCAATTAATGGGTGCCCTAGCAACTTCAGGTGTTTGATATTTTTTCTTTTTAAAGCATAATTATCTTACGAATTTTTGTACACTTAATATACTTCAATTCATCGTATATTTATGCTGTTTAAATTGTCCAACAGGAGCTCTGTCAAAGTATCTTTATCCTTTTGTCATAACCTCGTTGAACTTTTCTTGCTTTCTAGCACAAAAAGATAGCCTAGACTCACCTGTTTGTTTCTAGCTCTTTTCAAGTCATAGATCAGACTATTCATATTTTAAAGAGAAATATCATGTACATATTCTGGTATTTCAAATACAAATTTAGTATTTCCTATTGTATTTGAATATTTTTTATACTTACATTTTTTGATAAAAATCTTGGTTCTTTTTTTATTTATGCATAGTCAGTTTACAATGTTGTGCTAGTTTCAGGTGTACAGCAAAGTGATTCAGTTATACACACATATATATGTATAAAAAAAACCTTGGTTCTTAACAATTGTAACAAAATTATTTACTTTTTCTACAGCATGCTTATAATGGTTCCAAAGTAATAGTCCACAATATTTTACTTGTTAGTAAATTGAAATATTTTCTCTCTGTGATTTGCAGCCATTGTTATAAAGTTATAGGTATATTTATCTTAGCCCCACCCTTACCCCCCCACCCCAGTGTTTAGGGATGTTTTATGGTTTGATTTTTAACATATGTAAAATACTCACCTCGCTTCAATGTCAAAATATATAATAAGGTATATTTCCATAAAACTTGTGTTTTTTTTCCCCATTCTTTCTTCTATTTTCTCTATTTAGCTGTAGGAAATCATTTCGATTATGTTTTTCTTATTTTTCCATACTTATAAACAAAAAAAAACAATTCTGGAAAATTAATTAGCAATTTAGAAACAAAGTTTTTACATCTTGTCATATACCTAAATAAATGCCATAATTAGTGAACAGCTCCAGGTAAAATTAAATTAATTTCAATAAAATGGTATTTAATGTTGATCCAAACTCTAAAAGAAGGAAAAAATACCTAAGCATAGAAACTCTAAAACAAAACACACACTGGAACAAAAAACCTACTTCAAAATACATCACAGAGCTTCCCTGGTGGCGCAGTGGTTGAGAGTCTGCCTGCCGATGCAGGGGACACGGGTTTGTGCCCCCGTCCGGGAAGATCCCACATGCCGCGGAGCGGCTAGGCCCGTGAGCCATGGCCGCTGAGCCTGCGCGTCCGGAGCCTGTGCTCTGCAACGGGAGAGGCCACAACAGTGAGGCCCGCGCGCTGCAAAAAAAAAAAAAAAACACAAAGTTAAATGATAAATATTATCATAGGAAATTCTTGCAATAAATGTAACCAAAATAAATTATAAAAAATACCATTTATTATCTATTCCAGAAACTTTTCAAAATCATCTTATTTGATAGTACTTTCGTGATTCTTTTAGTGTACTATTTTATAAGTGGAGAAAGTTTTAGAGACAAATTAATTTGGTCTTATGGATTGAATGTTTGTGTTCCTGCAAAATTCATGTTGAGGCCCCTTCCCCCAGTGTGACTGTCCTTAGCCATAGAGACTTTATGGAGGTAGTTATGATGAGATGAGGTCATAAGAATGGGGTTGCCCTGGCTTCTGGTTCCCCATGTTGTCTGGGATCTTCACAGTGGTCAACCTCTATATGCAGATCTGGCCCCAGCAGTGTCCCGGCCCTGTGGGGAGGCTGGGGTCCCTGAGGTGGCCTAACCCCCTTAGAAGGCCTAACCCCCTTAGAAGGCCTCTTTCTGCCCATGGGTTTCTTCCCCAGGGCAGCTTCTTAAGAGCTATTTCTGTGAGAGCTGGTGTCTCAGGTCTCCTGGGTTTCCCATAAGCAAAGGGTTAGGAGGAATCATCTGGCTCTGCAGGACAGTCTGCTTCAGTGGGGTCTTTAGGTTTCATATCAGGGTGGCCTGGCTCCCAAAGATACCCTTTGAAGGATTGATTAGTAGCCATTTAGCAGATGTACTTCAGAGGCCTTTGTTTTCGCATAAGGAATCTGATCTTCTTGCTGTTGAGTTCTTTGCAGCTGGGTCTGGAAATGTAAAAATTAGGAACCACTTCTAGGAGACCCTTCCAGGAAGAGGCCTGATGGATTGAGAGTCTAAAGGTATCCACAGTGTCACGGTTGTGGTTCTGACACCAGCCCTCAGATGTGCCTCCCACCAGGCCGACAAACCTCTTTCAAGTGTGTGTGTACATCCACACCCACCCACCCACGCCCACACACACACACACACACACATACATACACATGCCTATACTCATACATTTGCCTGGTGTTGCAGAGTTAATAAATGAAAGAGTAGAGAAGCAGATTTTGACTCATTTGGCTCCGTGTTTCACACTTTTTCCTATTATGTCTTCTATAAAACATTTATTAAATATATAAAATGCTACAGAGAATAAATAAAAATAACGAACATTTCCTAAATAATTGCAAAAGAAGAAATATAATCGGAAAAAAATATGTGTTTGAGTGGGCATGTATGTTACCTCACTGGTAACAAAAAAGAGAAACAAGAGTTAACAGTTAATTGGCAGCATGTGGTTCTCAAAATTTTGTCAATTGTTAGAGTCTGAATTATTTTTTAAAATATGTTATTAAATATCGTCCTATTGATTGGTATTTAGTTTCTGAGAAACAATTGTAAGGGAAAATACCATAATTTCCACTCAAATTTGTTAATTACTGGTTATTTACAAAACATTTCCTTCCAGACTTGATATTAAAATTATTTATAACTCAGCAACTTGAGATCATATGGAAAATAGTACCATTGGGAAACCTATAGAAAACATAAACAATAAAAGCACTATGTTTTTATTTCTAACACTACAGCAATTAAGTATATAGAACTCAAAATTAATTGCATGAATTATGATTTAGGAATTAAATCCAATATTTTAGGTAATAGGTATATGAAGAGGTAGTTCTATGTCTAATCTTTCTGATTGAATTAGAAGAGAAACCCCTGTATTTTATCTATACATCTCCCTCTCATAGACCTGCGACTTAGCATGATCTATTTGATATGCTGTGTGTGTGCATTTCAAATCTTTTCCTGGAATCCAGGTTTAAAATCTTACCTTGTTCAACATACAGTTGTTTTTGTTTTTGTTGTTTTCTAGAATACCTTAATCTTTCTTGGTTCACAAACACCTCTGAGAATTTGAGAAGCTCTTAGTTCTTTGGTTACCTATTATACAACTATTGTCTTCCCATGAATGATTAATGGGCCTTCCATGAACTTATATACTGGGGAAGGTATATTTGGATGAAATAATTGTGTGCTATCTGGGAAAGATTTCAAAAGGAACATTGTTCTGCTTAGTCATGGTCTGAGTTGGGTGGACTCACATGGATCATCCCATATATGGAATTCCTGTACTGGTTCTAATGTATTGACTATATCGACCAGGATGGTTACACAATAGGGAAACAAAAAAGCCATTTTTTTCCCCTTAAAGACTGCTGCAGGCTCTATTTACAATAGCCAGGATATGGAAGCAACCTAAGTGTCCATCGACAGATGAATGGATAAAGACGTGGCACATATATACAATGGAATATTACTCAGCCATAAAAAGAAACGAAATTGAGTTATTTGTAGTGAGGTGGATGGACCTAGAGACTGTCATACAGAGTGAAGTAAGTCAGAAAGAGAAAAACAAATACCATATGCTAACACATATATGGAACCTAAAAAAGAAAATGGTTCTGAAGAACCTAGGGGCAGAACAGGAATAAAGATGCAGACGTAGAGAATGGACTTGAGGACATGGGGAGGGGGAAGGGTAAGCTGGGATGAAGTGATAGAGTGGCATGGACATATATACACTACCAAACATTAAAATAACTAGTGGGAAGCAGCCACATAGCACAGGGAGATCAGCTCAGTGCTTTGTGACCACCTAGAGGGCTGGGATAGGAGGATGGGAGGGAGAGGCAAGAGGGAGGAGATATGGAGATATATGTATATGTATAGCTGATTCACTTTGTTATACAGCAGAAACTAACACACCATTGTAAAGCAATTACACTCCAATAAAGGTGTTAAAGGAAAAAAAAAAGAATGCTGCAGGATAGATGTCGTACGTGTGTGGACTCTTCATTCATAGCTACCTTGATCTTATTGCAATACGGTAAGAATACATTATAACATAATAGGAGATGGGGGAAGGAAAGATGATCATATTTTGGCTCTTAAATGTTTCTGCAGCAAAATGACAAATGTCATTTCTCATATTGTACTGACCAGAGCAAGACACTTGGCTATATCCAACTTCAGGAAGTTCAATTCTCACACTTAGTTTTAATAATACAGCTGCTCAAGTACAGGTTATGGGAAATATGTCTGAACAGTGTTTCATGGGAGAGTGAAGAAAAAAGACAAAAACTTAGTGGTTTTGCTTAAGTGTAAGTTCAATATGGATCAACAACTCCTATTTAAAAAATATCTTAACAGCTATAAAAAAAGAATGAAATTCTGCCATTTGCAACAATGTGGATAGACCTAGAGGGTATTATGCTTAGTGAAATAAGTCAGACAGAGAGAGACAGGTCCTGTATGTTATGACTTATGTGTGGAATCTAATAAAAACCAACAACAATGAATGAATAGAACTGAGACAGACACAGATTGAGAGAACAAACTAGTGGTTACCAATGGGGAGAGGGAAGGACGAGGAGGGCAAGATGGGAGGGGAGTAAGAGATACAAACTACTATGTATAAAATAAAAAAGCAACGAGGATATATTGTCCAGCACAGGGGAATATAGCCATTATTTTTTAATAACTTTAAATAGAGTATAGTCTAAAATATTGATTCACTATGTTGTACACCTGAAACTAATATATTATAAATCAACTATACTTTAATAAAAAAGTCTTAAGAAATTAGCAGCTACACAAATAAAAGTGAACTATGAATATTGGCTTAATATTTTAAAATCAATAAATAACTATGGGGCTTGAGAAATATAATAAGATTCTAGTTACTTGTAACATATTTTAATATAAAACCAAAACCAAAGCAAAAAACACAAGAATATTTGACCTAGAGGTAATCAAACTTTGGGATGACATTTCTTACCAAAAATGTGAAATATAAGTTTAACTTGAGTGGCCCAACATAATTCAATTAGAACTGCTGAATGGAAGTCACATTAGTTCAAATTAAGGAAGAGACTTCCAACAGAAGGATGGGGCATCTTGAAAAACAAGTTCTCTGTTCCAGTGTGTTGAAGAAGGGGGTTCCAGGAGACCATAGAAGGGATTCTTACCCCAGATGACTCGGTGAACCTTGCAAGTTTCCTTTGGCTCTCAGTTATGTGATGTGATCCTATGTCATCATTTTTATTTTCAGGGCCATATTTTTTTCTACTGTATATTCTTGAGTCAGTTGTCTCATTGAACTTAAAACATTTCATCCTGACAGTGTCTTATAGAATACAGTCTTTTCCCTTAACTCATTTAGCCTAAGTTCACTGTTCCCTCCCCTTCACTTCCTCTCAATCCTCTTCCTCCCTGGACCATTTGTCATTTCTCTTTTCCAAACAAAAACACATTTTCATTTTACAGGTATAAAGACTTGGGGGTATAACCGGGCTATTGAAAGTGAAAGAGACAGATATTGTTTAATAGCTGTCTCTATACTAGAGAAAGGGCTCAGATACTCTCCTTCTCCCTATAGGTGTTTCTTTCACTTAACTGACTCGATATTGTATACATATTTCATCTGAGGCAAAATTAGAAAGACCAGGAGACAGAGCAGAAATGATCCTGCTGCCAATTCATCTTCACTTGTACTTTTTTTCATTGAGCCTGTCAGATGCTACAGGGCGAAGAGATAAAACTGCAGTGTGACAAATAGGCCCCATGATTATTTTCAACAAGTCACAAAAAAGTAGGACAAAATATCTTAATGTTTTCCTCTTCCCCCTCATCTTTCATTCAACAGAGATTTGCTGTCATTTATAAAGGTCATTGGGCCTCTGAGGAGTCAGGTGGAGAAAAAGTTTGGTCATTGCTCAGGTAGACTTTTAAATAGCTACTCTATTGAAATACAGTGAAGTAAGAGCTTGGGTCTAGAAAGTGTCTATCTTTTAGGGGAATAGATTTTATTAGGCCACTTATTGACTTCTATCTACTTGGGGCTATTGTGAGCATCAAATAATATAACATTTTCATGTGGAAAATATGAAAATGTTAAAAGTGCATTTTTCCCCATTGTTTCTCTCTAGAAATGGTAGATTGGTTTTGGATGTGAAGTTCTAAAGAAAAAAAAAAGTTCAAGTGGGATACTCTTTGGCACTTAATATATATACTGATTTACTTAGTAACGTTTTTTCTCCTCTTGGGAGGCATTTTGAAGTAATAGACTCCTCAAACTGTAAATGTGAATAGAGCTAACATGAATAAAAGATAGGCTGAAATGAATATCTATAACCACTTAGCCACAGTCACTTTGGTCTTGGAAATGGGCATTGTACCTGAAGGATTTATACTAATTGAAGAACTTTTAGAGCAAGTATTGGATATAGTGCCTTCAATTTACTCCTGAGATAAGCCAGGACTGTACTTTTACTAGGAAACTTGTCACTATAAATTTTTAGGTGACCATGTGATGTAGCAGTGACAAAAGGAAATGGCTAATGACTGCTTATCGAATGCCTGCTCCATGAAAAGCATGAAGGAGGGGGTGGCAGGGGGGTCAGAAAACTGTTAAAGGGACTTCAAGCCATCAATATTATATTAGTCATCATCTTCCTTGATTATGACAACATTTGAAAGAGTTCTGTACTTCTCCCCCTTGGAAACACTTTCAGCTGTCTTCCGATACAACTCTCTTTATACTCCTATATTTCACTAGCTTTTCTTTGCAGTCTCCTTTACTGGTTCTTCTTCTAAAAGTTGAAGTGCTCAAAGGATCAGTGCTCAAATCTTGTTCTCGTTGACTGTGAGCCACAAAGTGATCTTATCTACATGCTGATGACTCCCAAATCGGTATCTCTAGCCAAGACTTCTGCCTTCAACTCCACTCCTACTGCAACCTGACTAATCCTTATTCCCACTTAGATGTATAATTGAACTATCTAAATAGAAATGTTCAAAATAGAATTTGTGATTTTCCCCAATATAACTGCCCTTCTTTCAGTTTTCCCCACCTCTTTAATTGGATCTGTATTCTACTAGTCTCACAAGAAAAAACCTTAAAATCATCTTTGAAACTTCTCTTTCTTTACCCTGTACTCTAACCAATCCATCAGAAAATCCTGTCTACTTTGCCTTCAAATTATATTGAAAACCCTAGCATTGATTCCCCACTCCAGTACTACCATTAGTTTAGGTCTCCATCTGGCTTTGTCTGGTCACCTGCACTGCCTGCCTCCTCATAGCCTTCAGAAAAGATGCTTGATATGATTTCAGTTTTCTTAAATTTACTGAAGCTTGCTTTGTGGCCTAGCTCATGGAGAATGTTCCATGTGCACTTGTGTATTCTGCTTTCTGATGGAATGCTCTATAAATATCAATTAAGTCCATCTGGTCTAATGTGTCATTTAAGGTCAGTGTTTCCTTATTGATTTTCTGTCTGGTTGGTGTGTCCATTGATGTAATTGAGGGGTTAAAGTCCCCCACTATGATTTTTTTACTGTCGATTTCCCCTCTTATGGCTGTTAGCATTTGCCTTATGTATTGAGGTGCTCCTATGTTGGGTGCATAAATATTTACAATTGTTATATCTTCTTCTTGCATTGATATCTTGATCATTATGTAGTGTCCTTTGTCTCTTGTAACAGTCTTTATCTTAAAGTCTATTTTGTCTGCTATGAGTACTGCTACTCCAGCTTTCTTTTGATTTCCATTTGCATGGACTATGTATGTCTCTAGATCTAAAGTGGGTCTCTTGTAGACAGCATATAGACAGGTCTTGTTTTTCTGTATCCATTTAACCAGTCTATGTTTTACGGTTGGAGCATTTAATCTCGTAGTCTTCAGGTCTATGTTTTAGATGTCCCTCCTCCTCCTGTCTGTTTGTTGTTGTTTTTATACATAGAATGTAATTAATATCACTTGACATAATGTCCTTTTATTGTTATTAATATAAGCTCCATGAGGGTGGAATGTTGTCTCTTTCATTCATTGCTCTATCCATTTTCAGCACGTAAAATAGGCCCTAAAATATCTGTTGAAGTAACAAGTGAATGATCTAATGAGAGAGTATAATTATCAACCACTTGCTGCAGTCCACTGATCTATGATACTGTGACAAAGAAGACAGGACTTTTGATGGTGTGTTCCTTTGATATGGGTCTGACTCCTTCTAAATGTACATGTGTACAGAAGGACGCAGGCTTTCTCAGAATGGATGTGAAGAAAGCATAAGCTAAGTGATCGGGACATACAATGAGAGGATAACTGAGGGCAGTGGATCAATAATTAAAGTGTATTAAGGAGAGGAAATGAATGTAAGAAATGTAGGTAAGGGCCAAATCATGGATCACCTTAAAAATCAAGGAATATACATTTTATCATCTCAGCAGCTAGGGGCCTAAGAAAACTTCTAAAAGGAAGGCATTATGAAAGTCACATTTTAAGCTGTTTAACCTGGCTAGATAAGAGAGAATGAGTCTGCCTTAAGCACAACAAGGCAGCAAGCTAGGTCATAGTTGGGTGAAAAACAGAAAGCTACTCTTCTGTATACTGGTAGAATTAAAATGATGCAAGAAGCATTGCAAATTTACAACTGGATATTTAATAGGTTTAATCTAACAGCTGGATGTAGGAAATAAAGGAGAGAGGTAAGGCTTACAGTAAAACTCTAAACATTAGTTCTAGCTTTAATTGTTTTGAACTTCCTATAATAGTAGCCATTAAGAGCCTCCAGTTGGCAATTACTAGTAAAATTCTGGCCCCAAATCAGAATTAATAGCTATCAGATTTTTAATAGAAATAATACTTTAAATATTGAGGGTACATGAATTCTTTAATAGAAGGCTTATATAGAGAACAGATATTTGAATTGTGAGGACCAAGTTTTGGATTGCTAAATCTATTAGAATAGTTGAACACAAGTGAGTGAGAAAAAGTGGTCAGCAGAGAATCACAAAAGAAAAAAGAATGGTTTGTGCAATGCTACAAAAAATGTTGGAAGAAAGGGTTTTCAAGGAATAAGGAACACTACCAAGAGGTTAAATATTCACAAAGAATAAAGACTTTTCAACAAGTATTTGTATTTGGTGTCTATGACATCATTGTAAATATTCCATTTTTTTATTTTCAGTGTTAGAAGAAGGAGCTTTAATACAAGATCACAAAAGGTGAATGGGTCATGAAAAAACTAATGCAATTGATTTGATAAAGTTTGCTGGAGAAATTTGTTAGTAAAAAGGACAGAACTAGATTGGCTAAAAGATACTTATCCAAAATTTGGAAATGGCAAAAAATAATGACTTTTTCATTTAACCTTGAATACTGCCTTACAAACTCACATGCGGGTCAACCCACCTATCATCACATGATCCTAGGGAAATGTAAATTTATTTGACTTGCTATTTACTATGGATTATACATATTTTCTTGTAATGTTTTTTGACTTAATGCTTATTGATACTTTGCAGCTCTAAAATTAGAAATAAAATTATAGATAAATGATAAAGTATAGGTTTTTTTACTGTCTAGTAGAGAAGATACCCCAAAACTTGTGCCTTTTAAAAAAAATTGCCCTGTAAGACATCAACCTGTTTTGTGTCTAACCTATCTTTAACATTTTTTTACCACTGAATATAAAATACAGCTTTTCCATATTTCCTTTTGAACTGGGTTTTCCTGTAGTGCTTTCATTACTGAGTTAAATAAAAGTTTGCCACATTCTAACTATTATTTGAGAATTAGCTTTCAGAAATTTTTAAATTAGACTTTGGCAGCAGCAAGGTTATTATTCTTATTTCATTCCTTTTCTCTAAGATGGGGAAGACATTTGCACATGAAATAAGGAGGGTAAAAGGCCAGGGGACAGTAGGAGGTTGTGTGTGGAAATTAGATTGCCCTATCTTCTAGTTGTCAGCAAGGATGTAAGTTGTGTTCTGTTATCAGGTATTAGAAGTAGATGGTCCAGAAACAAGCAAACCCCCAAGAATGCTTTCTGTGGTTTAAAGTCTTTAAGAAAAATAGGCAATTTAAGCAAGCCCAGGGAAATACAAACTGTAGTTTAGGGTTCAGAAAGAAAAGTTAGATCAGGACCTTATAAAACTTGAAGCAGGCATTGATAAAGAAAGAATATAACCCTCCCAGTTCTTCATATCCCCTATCTCCTGGGTTTTTACTCTTCTTTGTAAGTTTTTACTTCTGAATGCTTGGACAGAGAAAAATCAAGAAAAAAGCCTAAAGACAGTAGATGAAAGTCTTAGTAGAACCTAGAGGAGATAAATATATTACTGTAAATATTCTTTCTCTGTGGCAAAGAGCTGTATTTAGAAAGTACTCCAGTAAGTTGTATGCCTGGACTTTTGTTTTCTCATCTGTTAAATAAGGGCATTGGCATTACCTGAATACCTTTTCCAGGGTGAATCGATTCAGTTGATTATCCTAACATGGGAGTAGAAACCTAAGTATGCTCTTTTTAAATTTTTTTTCATTCAACACATATATGTGGTTTATCTATTATTTTTATGCACTTTAAGAAATATAACATACAAAAGATAGTCCCCAGCATCTCAGAAATCTGTAATTACAGATGAGGGTTTATGTATAAATAGCCTTATCAGTACATCATAGGTCTTGATCCTCTCTGCTCAGGAAAGATTGGAGGCTGAAGCACCATGGATAAAATTTGCCAATGCTTCTATGTTTAAGAGCTCTTCTATTATCTACACTGATATAAAATAATGCTGGCACATGGTAAGCACTCAGTACATAGCAGTCAAGTGAATAATTGTCCAAGTGAACAAATGGGTGAATAACGTTAGGAACAAATATTTATTGTATACCCTGTATTACTTGTTGAGGAAACATAAAACAGGTAAACAAAAAAGAAGTGAAAAAAATAATTTTAGATTATGGTAAATGCTGTGAAGGAAATAAATAGATTAATGAGTTAAGAATAATTGGAGGAGAACTTATCCCAGCTCCTACCCGAGGGGCAACAGATATAAAGTCCCAGGCACTTTGCAGTGGTCTCTTAGCCTCAGACAGAGCACTTCCCATAGCCCGAGGGAAGCAAGTCTTCGGAAGAAGAGTGTCACCTGCAGGGCTTTGGAGGCAAAGCATGCTGCAGCCGGGAAAAAGTATATAGGAGTAGTTAAGGGATCCAAGGGAATCTCAGCTGGCTCACTGTGTCCATCAACATGGGCAAACTTGTCTGCAAGTATCCTTTATTGTCATTTAGAGCTAAGATAATCCAAATACCTTTGTGAGATATTTGAGTCATTTTGATTGGAAAGCTGTCCTTGGAATTTAATCACCAATATAAAGTTGCAAAATTGATCCAAATATTTAATCCGATCATGAGATGAAAATGTTTTCTCTGTCACTTGAAGTCAAACTTCATTGTGGATACTCTGCACTGCAAAGCAAAATTGGCCAACAGCTGGAGGTGACATTTTCTAAGATGTTTTATGTAAGTTGTAAATATTTTGTGGGATTTCTTAGACCTGTGGGCTGTCTTCACTGTTTTACTTTACCTTACTATTTTGTTTCTTACTATAAAATACATAATTCTTAACATTTACATAATAACAAGTAAAATCTGTTTTAATAAAATTAACTTTAGTCCTAATAGGTAAGTTAGCATTTGAGTATACTACTTTTCTGAAGATAAAGGTATTTTAACTTTAAAAGTGTAATTATATTTAAAAGAAATTATGAATCTGATAGCCAGTGCTGCCTTAAGCAAAGGACTTCCAAAGGCGTTTCTTGAGTCTAATTACAAGGTGATTTAATAAAGGTTTAATAATCATAAAAATTGTTTTGATTTTTATCTTCATCCATATGGCAATGTGAAAGATTTATAAGATATTGAGTAAGTTGCTAAAAAATCTGGGTCATAGTTTCCACATCTATAAAATACAGATAGTAACAACTTCATGAGATGGCTGTGAGCATTAAATATGTAACAGCGTATATTACAGTGCTTGAGAAGATAGGAACTACCTCATAAATGATATTTATATCATTGGGAACAGTGTCAGCAGCAGTAGACACAGTAGTAATGATGATGGTAGTAAATATTAATGGCAGGAGAAGTAATACAGTAGTAACACTAGCAGTAATGACTAGTAATATAAGAGTTTAAAGTCTTTATCTGCATGTTCAAACAGTTGTGGTTTGTTAGTTTACGTTGAAATTACAGTACAACAAAATCTAACATCCTCTCCCTCTATTTCGGCTTTCTTTTTATTTTATTTTTTAACATAACGCCTATCACTTCCTAACATATATTAAAATTTTCTTGTTTATTATATCTACTGCTTATTTATTGTGTCTCCCCCACCTCCCTCCCACCTGAGAATAAGAGATAGATCTTTCTTTTGCCAATGCCTCCTTAGTTCAGGCCATGAAAAACTACACTTCTTGAGGCTATCAGTGAGTGAATGAGTTGTTTGACAACTTTCTATATTTTTGATGGCCCTATAGGAAATAAAACAAGTCTTTTTCTTAATTTTTAATTATGACTTTTCCTACTTTTGATGTATATTTCAGATGTCTTACAGATATGTCTTCAAAAGGTTTTTTTCTCCTAGAGAGAATAGGACACATATTTTTTTAGTTTTAAAGATGTGTCTGATATTTCACATGATCATTACTGGACAAGTTAGGTCTAAAATTATTGGGTTACCAAATTTTGCCTAAAAATCTATAAGTAATTGCTATATTGTCATCTGAAATTTAGTTTTGCCAAGGAGTCTAAGGCTAATCTTAATTTTCCTCTTTTTAAGTGATTTGTTTATCCTGCCTTTACTTTTTATAATATTCAATGAGCACTTTAATGCTTCAGTTATCTGTTTTACTAATAGCCTTATTTTTTCTCTCAAACACATCAATAAATCATGAGTTGAATCTGTGTTGTCACTACACCACAGGTATCACCTTTCAAAAATATTTTAGTTATCTTTAATTCTTTTTCATGTTATTCATTCAATGATGGCTTTTAAACTTCTTTGTTTTGAAAAAATGTTTGAATATTAATTTTGCACTTTACTATCCCTAATCCTGTTTTACATTCTTCTAATTAATTTTCTGTCTCTCTGTGTCTTATCACCTCTTTCAATTTCAAAGTCATGTTGATGTTACCATTTTTTCTCTCCAACAACACGGATGACATTAAAATATGTCTCCAGCATGCCTTGCCATCATGGATCTTTCCTGCCTCTGACACTCTTAATGTGCTTTATGCATACAAGGATTAAGCCTGTAAGTATATATAACAGCATATAGGTGCCCATTTACTTTTAGACAAATTGAGCGTGCATGTGTTTTGGATAAGTGGTGGTGGTGATAGACTCTATCTGAATGTTAATAAATACCATTATGAGGGACTGAGGATTTGGAAGTAACATTTAGCCTGCTTTAAACAGAAGCACCAATAGGGTAGATGGGAATTACTCTATTTTCTGAGGGAAGAAAAACCTCAAGTTTGTAAACCAAGATAAACATCGGGCCCGAGGGATAAAGTATATTCCTTTCTATAATCATATGAGTATAGCATATGTTCATCAACAGTTTTATTTCTCAATTTTGTTATAATAGTTCATATTTCAGAGAAAACCTTATTTTAAACATGGTGACTGCATTTTTTTAATGGTGTTATAGGTTTTCATCTTTTCTTTGCCTTTGTTTATTTTAGTGGGAAGTTGTGAAAATAGCATCAAGGCAATACTGCCAAATCAAATTAAAATCAGAGACTACATTGTTGTTATCTTACAATGTGATTCAAAAGATTCATGGGAAACTAGCAAATTATTTGAAGGTTGGAAACTGGTTAAAAAAAGAGACTAGGAAAAATCAGATAAACATTTTATTGCTTTTTTTTTCTGTATAAAGAATATCCTTTACCTTTTAAAAATTATAAGGTACGCTTATTGTACAAATGTAAAACATAAAGGCATGTATACAATAAAACATTAAAGCCTTCTCACCTACCTCTGCAAAATATTCTTCTGAAGTAACTATGTGTATACTTTAACATTTTTGACAAAAGCTATAAATTCCATATATATAATATTATACCTTAATAGCTACTGAATACCTAAAAAAAACCCAAAAGGACAGAAAGCTATCAAGATCCTGTTTCAGGAATTGGAACTATAGATAGACATGAAGAGGCTACCTAGAAGAATCATGGGCTAAAATAAAGTTATGTACAACATAGAGAAGAACATACAGATAACTTCCAGTCCCTCACTCATTCCATTTCAGAGTTCCCTGTTCGGTTAGCCAAGGCTTCTGACACTGTATTTCAGTTATATTTTTCCCTCTGTCCAACCCTGCTTCTTTCCCTTCCCTTCCAGAGGTGTGGATCTCAAAAATACCACCTAACAAACCCTTTGCACATTAATCTCCATCTCAGGGTATGTTACCAGGGAGCCCAGTCTATGGCACCATCCTCCCTGCAAATTTGGTTATTCAGACTCTATACATACCCTTCTAACTATATTTAAACTTACAAGCTCCAGTATCAATAGCACATTTCCACTAAAGATAACCCAACTGTCGTAGAATCAAATATACATTCTTAACCTAAAAAAGAGGAAAGCCAAACTCCTATCTGTTTATATACTACTCTTTGTTACCCTGTAGCTTAAAGGTATAATTACATGTTTAACCAAGTTCTCACTTTAAATAAATTTGTAAGGGAAGAGAGGGGAAAACTACAATGTATGATGGTATATTTGCATAGCCGCTATAGATTTTATTTCTGCAAGTTATCACAAAACCATATTTGATACTTATTATTTATCTCTTCTGCTGTTTACTTAATGTTCCTTTTGCTCTCTGTGAGTACCACCATAGGCAATATAATTTTTAACTAATGCAATAACCCAAACCTCTGTTCCTGCAGGATCTAATAGTCTAGTTGCTGTATTAGATTATAATATTTTATTAACCTTTATTACTTCACATGGAAGTACTAAGAGGTATGTAAGAAAATCTCTTATGTTCTAGCAATGAGATCTCCCTGCTATGAAGAAAGCCTCCATATTCCCATGATATTAAGAAACAATTTTCCCAGTTAATATAAGTAGTAGCCAGCTGTTGCTATGGCACCAAACAACCCTTAAAATTCCATGACTTGTAAAAGTAAATACCTGTATCTTACTTATGGTTGTGAGGTTATGCTTGGCTCTGTTTAGTTTGCATCAATTTGGGAGGGCTCTTTTCCACATGTCTTCTCATCCCCAAACGCAGGCTGATGAAATACTCCCTGCTGGCCCCAGGGAAGCAGGAGCAAGTTGGCCTGAGCCAATCCACTCATTTAAGCTTCTACTCCATGGTGGCAAATATCACATCCATGTATATCCCATGAACAAAGCAAGTCATACAGCCAGGGCTCACATTAATGAGTTCTGTAACATGCAGTTTGCAAGTTCCCATCATCTTTGTTTCACTGAAATGCAGTTTTCCTATAAAAACCAAACTACTTTTCTGTATAATGGTGAATCAAGCCAATTCATAATTATTATCAATTCAGCTAACTCATAAATATTATCATTTCTATTGTCTTTGGTCCCTTCTCTGTCTTCTCATTTTAGCCTCCACCCTCTTTTCCATCTTTCTTTTTTTTCTTTCCTCTTCCCTTCTCCTGTGTTCCCTACTGCGTTTGTTTTTAATCTCGTTTTTCTTTTGTATCGATTTGATACAGGGAAATGCTAGGAAACAGCTAAATGGTCAAAGTTCATGCTATAATGTGCCCTCTCAACCCATAACCTCATCAGTGGAGGTAAAAGATAGCCCTGGAACACACAACAGTTTAGAAGCTCATAATATCCCAGAGGATAACCTAGCCATATGTTACATATGTAAAACCATACTAATTTCATGCACTTATGTTAATTGCTTACTCATTGTGCATAATAACCATATAGCATAATAATCATCCTAACTATTAAATGTGTAAGTCGTATTCATTTGCAATACTAAATTTGACTCACAAAAACCCACTGAAACAGATTGTCACCTTAAAACATAACAATAAATAGATGAAAACAAGTCACTATTTTGAAGGCTATTGACAACTGGGAATCTTTGTGAAACGGAGCCAAGCATAAGTGTCTTGTGAAGCTCCCAAGGTAATTTCAGTGAGCGGCCAATTTGAGATTCACTGAACTAGATTAACAACCACAGATTATTTCCCACATTACAGCTCACTTTTCTCCCAAGAGATGAGATGAGCTCCTGACAAGAAACTGAGTTTAGCTCCTTCTTTTCCCCCTCTTCAAGCCTTCTGAGATGGTATGTTCTGACCTGTGATCTACCACTGATAAAGGACCAAACCTCAGAGAATTTTGTTTCCTCTGGGGGTGAGTAGGTCCATCTGCTTAAGGAGTGAATTATTAGCTAACATGGATTTCCATCTTCCTGACTTCTCTATATCTGTTAACCAGATCCAGACTTGGAGACCAAAGAGAGTCTTTATATAATCCCATACAACTTCTATAATAGTCATTACATAATCATTGGAAATACATAACACTAGACATTCATATTACAATTACCTCTTCAAGGTACTTACATTTTTGAGATTTTTTTCTCTGCTCAGTGTTTTACTTTTAGTCTACTAATAGGAAAACCTATTTGATGATTTAACTCTTCTTTTTTAGATTTACAAAAAGTATTATATAAATCTGTAATCTATTAAAAACTTGTAGTTTTTTTACCTTAAATAAGAGAAATGATGTATGTAAATTAACATGTTATAATAAGAATTGCTAATCACTCAAACACACTAGGTAAATGTAATACTAGAACAGGGAGAGTGTATAGTCTAGTCTTGCCCCCTTTGTACTCTGCATTAAGAGAGATTGAAGGAGCTTATCTTTTCTACCTCAGATGATGGGAAGTTCAGACCAGCTGATAGGACAATAGAAGTTTTAAACTCTAGTAGACTGTCAACAATTGAAAGTATTTCCCACATTATGAGATCTGCCTATAGGTACTGTCAATAGACCTGCTCCTCAGAGAGAAAGTGAGTTTTCATATGGTGTATTTGGGGACAGCAATGAAATAAAAATATTTTTAAAAGGTTTTATATTTATACTGTCACAGTAGAGGGCTTCATAAATCAATTAGTGTTAAAGATATTATTTTATGTTCCTTTATTATTTTCTTAGACAAGACATATTATACAATTATGTTAGAATAAAACTCAACTATTACCTTAATGGTTTGGACTCTAGAACAGTACTAATATAAATCAAAGAAAATAGAAGAACAGAGGGAAAATAACTGATTATGGAAAGAAACCAATACACATCTTAATATTTTCTTAAGTATGAGATCAAGATAGAGCACGGCTCTTTTAAAAATAATTTGTATTAAAGTTTTATCCCACAGTGTTTTATTAATATTCATTTTATAAAAGGAGAAATGCATATTCTTAACAAATTAGGAGGCAGAAGCCTAGAAGTCAGAAATTCGAATGGCTCTTTTCACTGGAAACTCCCTCAGGCCATCATTATTGATCACTCCTAATTTTCTATTGAAAGAAAATATCAGGCAGAGATGCTTAACAGCATTTGAGCTTTAAGTGTTTTGAAAGATCAGTGAGTAGATTTGGAGCAGGATCTTTAGAGTTTGCTATAGAAAAACATTTTAGAACCCAAAATTCTTTTACCAGACACTTCAGAAAATACAATAAATTTATTTATTGAAAACTTTGACTTAAGTGTATATTGATTGTATCAATAGGTTTGACTGTGTGTAGGGGAAGAATGGAAAGGAATGAGAAATTAACGTTCTCCAGAGAGATGGCTAATTTTTTGCACTATCACAATGGGAAAAGCTACTGCAACACTATATGTTTATTGGGAAAATATTAATAGACTTAAATGATAACAAACTTTGGATTTCAATATGCCAATCTTTGTTGGGAATTGTTTGCGTAAAAGTGACTAAAATTGCCATTTTTTTTTCACAAAAACGAGCTAAAATGAAAGTTTTAAAGAGTTGCCCATTACTCGTTTAAAAACATTTGAAAAGAATTCTGGATTTATGAGCTAAAATTTTCCTCCTATTTACTAGTTTTGTTTTTGCCTTCTGTAGATATTAGCTCATTAATCTTTCATTAGATCTTTGTTGCATGCTGGCTCCCAGTAAACTTGTCATATCCTTAACTTTTCTTCATCTCTGTGTCTGGCCTCTACTGTTGCAGGAAGGGAGACCCCTTCCAGGGCCAGAGAGTGGGCTCTTGTCTAACCTTCGGAAATGAATTGTCTGAGGAGACACACGTGCTGACAAAGCAAGAGACTTTATTGGTAAAAGGCGCCCTGGCGGAGAGCAGCAGGGTAAGGGAACCCAGGAGAACTGTTCTGCCATGTGGTTAGCAGTTTTGGGTTTTATGGTAATGCAGTTAGTTTCTGGGTTTCTCTGGCCAATCATTCTGACTCAGGGTCCTTTCTGGTGGCACGAGCATCACTCAGCCAAGGTGGATTCCAGCGAGAAGGATTCTGAAGGGCTGGTAGGACATATGGACTGGCGTCTCCTCTCTCCTTTTGAACTTGCCTGAATTCTTCTGATTGGCGGTAGCTTGTTAGTTCCACATCCCTTACCAGGACCTCCTGTTGTAAGATAATTCACGCAAATTGTTACTGTCTTGCCTGGCCAGGGTAGGTGGTTTCAGTCAGTGGTTCCTCTAACACTACCACCCTCACCACCCACCTTCTATCACAGCCATTCTACACACAAACTAAGCCATTCTTGAAAAGTTGGGTTGCCTCCTGACTTTATGTACTGACATTACTGATAGTTCTAAAGAGTTGAGTTTATACATTAGATCCTCAAGATCTTAAAATGCAGTCTTTGTGAAGATTTCAACGTTAGGCTTGCTGTCAGTATTGACAGCAGAAAATTATCTTCTTCATCATCATTGACATCTTCTTTGTTTAAAAAATGAAATTCAACTGAGTGCATTTTAAAGATCTTATTAGCTTTATTCAACAATTCATGAATTAGCCAGTATCTAATCTAGCAGATAGAAAGTGGCTCCAGAAAGCTATAAAATGCAAGAGATTTTATAGGCAGAAGGCAGTGGGAACAAGGAAGTTATACTGGGAAAAAAGTGGGCTGGTTATTGCAAGGTTACTTTCCTTGTAAGGGATGGGAGAGGACATCTGGCAGATTACTTAATAATGCTGGTCAAATGATTCCTGATTGACTGGTTTAAGATTCCAATTCTGGAAGAGCTGAAACTGTAATTAAGTTAAATCTTGGTTTGGTGACATGGAGTTTAGTAAGCAACTCCATTTAGGGCCTTTTGTCTGGTTTTTACCTCTTCATCAGCATTATTGTCCTTGTAACTTATTGAGCTCTTACTATATGGCAAGAACCTTTTAAAACACTTTATATGTATTAATGTGATCCTTAATTCATCCTAGGGATGGTTATCCTTATGTTAATATGAATGGAGATATTAGGGATTAAAGGATATTGTTGCTGAATGTGTCACTCTAGTATTTAGGTAAAGGCTCAATCTGGGCCTATATTCTAGAGCACAACACACTCTTGCCTATGAACCTATACTATTGGGCATTCATTTCATGGCATTTAAAAATAATTGTTAATATTGGGAGTTCCCTGGTGGTCCATTGGTTAGGACTCAGAGCTTTCATTGCCATGGCCCAGGTCCAATCCCTTGTTGGGGAACTAAGATCCTTCAAGACACCCCGCAAGGCCAAAAAAAAAAAGTGAAAATTGTTAATATAAATTCTGAGTTAAAAGAAAACAGTAAAGATATTAAAAAACATTTTAATCCCTTAGTTTACCAATGAGTAAGTGAATAAATAGCCAATTATTTGCTAATATTTGCCAAAGATTTTTCAATATTTAGTCTTTTAAAAGCATACATTTGGAAAAGACCTGTGTTACTGAACTCAGGTTCAGCTACTCACCACTTGAAAGCTGATACTTGAGAGACAGGTGTTGGTCTTCATTCAGGAGGCCAGCAACCTGGGGAGAAAGTGGACTAATGTCTAAGAACCAACTCCAAAGAGCCTGCTTGGCCACAAAAGTTTTTAAAGGGAAAAATGGGAAATAATCTCAGTTAAACATTAAGGTGGGGGTCAGATTCTTCATCATCTTTCACTGTGTGCACACTTGCTGACTCATGATCTTCCTCTAGATACTATCTTGTTCACATAGTTTGCTCACAGGATTACTGAAGGGGAAGCTGGGGAAAAGATCTGTAACTACTTCCTCAAGATGTTAGGCAAGGCATTGTGTGATCAAAAGACTTGAAAGGTATACTAGGGCTAGAGGTTAGTGAAACATGGGAGAACCTGGTGTAAAGTTTAAGTTAAAATACAGCTTGGTAAAGTCTGTTATCTGTTAGCTTTTAGGGGCTTTTTACACATGCATTCCAAAATAATTTTCTATTCATAAATTATAGAAACAAAACAAGAATAATCAAATCACAAAATTTTAAATTAACTCTATTAGTTTCATTTTATGACTATAACAAATTACCACAAACTTAAAACACATATTTTTATCTTATAGTTTTAGAGGTCAAATGCCAAAAATCAAGGTGCTGGCAGGGCTGCATTCCTTCTAGAGGCTTCATGAGAGAATCCATTTCTTTGTCTTTTTCAGCTTCTAGAGGCCACACATATTCTTTGGCTTGTGACCTCTTCTTCCATCTTCAAAGCCAACAGAATAGCATCTTCTGTCCTCTCTGACCTTCTGCCTTTCTTCTATAAGAGTGCTTATAATTATATCGGGCCCATTTGTATAATCCAGGATACTCCCTTTATCTCAAGATGATTAATTTAATCATATCTGCAAAGTGATTTTAAATTTAAGGTACATATTCACAGGTTCCAGGGATTAGGAGGTGAACATCTTTGGGGGAACATTATTCTGGACCTAATAATAACATGATGTTGCAGTCCAGAGTAGGCTGCTCCAAATGTGCCTCAATGGCATATTTGGAATTAAAGTTACTTAAGAAATGGCCAACACAAGAGGGACAATCTGACCCTCCTTTCTGTCTCCCTGAAGGCAGAAAATAAATCTATCACATGGAAAGTATTCTCCCTGCATCTGGAGTTAGAAGAACACCCTTATCATCAAAGATATGGAATTTGGAATAAGCTTGTATAAACAAACCTTATTACTTCTTTAATTTACTATCCCAAACCCAAACTCTGTTTAGATTGTTCACTAATTTGACACCAGAAACCTAAGTTTCTTTTGTTTTGTCAATTCCTCACCAATGTATTATTTCTTTGCCTAAAAAGTATAGAAGCTGTCTGCTTTGGCCATTTCTATGAGACCATACGCATGATTAAAATGTGTTTCTTTTTCTCCTGTTAATTTATCCTGTGTCAATTCTATTATTAGTCTAGCTGCAATAATTCAAGAGAGGTAGAAGGGGAAATTTATCCCTCTCTGACAATGATATAAATGATCCTTCGGAATGATGCACCTGTTTTTCATCATGCATGATGTTGATGGTATTGATCTGGAACAAGTAGACTGCCAGATGTTTCTCTAGCAAAGATGGGTTTATTCAGGATCAGCAGAAAATTGCAGTTTGGGGTCTGCAACCATGATGAACCAGGTGCAAGTCCCCACATGGCAAGGGGAGAATGCTTTTAGAGAGAGGAAAAGGAAGTTGGAGGGCTGCAGTAAACAAAGAGTCCCTGGCTTTTCATTGGCTGACCCCTTGCTAGGAAGGAAGAATAGTCCTTCTTCTTGCTGTTGGGCTCTGCTCTGAGCACAAGCACTCTCCCTTCTGGTCTCTCAACTCGATTTAATTGAGGTTTCTATTTTTTACTTTTTTACAATTTTCCCCTTTTGCCAAAGATCTTTCCCTGAAAGCATTGCTAATCAGAAGTCAAGTTTTCTAGTTTCGGTGTTTTTGGTTTTTTTTTTCATCCCTCAATGTTAGGAAAGACCTTTCCTGGGTGTGATGTTTCACTTCAGAGGGAAAGTGCACAGACTAGAAACCTATTAAGGTCACATTCAAGTAAGAAGGAGGGGTGGGAGGGCAAATTCTCAGGCACTTTTTATCTAAAGTCCATATGTTATTAAGATCATAAACACGGGATCATCTGAAGTGTTATGTCATCATCAAAGGTTTGGCAACAAACTGCCAACAGGCCTGGTCCAGCTCTCTTGGGAAAGCTGTTACCTGCTTTAATTCTGGGAAATCTTTACTTTTAGATGATGTGTAGGTCCAGCCAGGGTTCAGGGCTTTCTTGAGGTGTGTGCCATGAATCCAAGAGTCTATTCCTTGGAGTTTGGCAGCATGAGGGTTGGTTAGCAGTACCTGGTAAGAGCCTTTCCAGCACGGTTGAAGAGAGTTCATCTTGAGGTGTCTTCTCCAATAGACAAAATCTCCAGGTTGCAAGGTGTGATGCTTAAGGTCTTCATCACCCAAGGGTGTATTGGGAAAAGATTGCTCTATTGAAACATGGTTATTTTTAATAAAAGCAATTAGGCCTTTGCAATATTGGATTATCTCTCCTTTTATCAGTTGTGGATGAAAAGCAGAAGCCAAGTTCATTGTGTATCCTGTGACTATCTCAAAGAGTGAGAGCTTATGAGTTCCTAGAGGGGTGGGACCAAGGGCAATGCTTTTTGGAGGGCATCTTCAAATTTTGCCTGTAGAAGCACCTGGCCAGTAAAATGGGTTCCTCGATCACTGTGAAGTTTGAGAGGATTTCCCCAGGCAGGGATAACATTTTCCAAAAAGACTTGAGCCACGGTAAAGACAGTAGCCTGACTGCGAGGGAAGGCTTTAGTCCAGTGTGAAAACCATGACTAAAACGTATTTATATTCATTAGATGAAGGAAGTTGTGTGAAATCCACAGTTGTGTGAAATCTGAGCCAGACCTTGAATGGTCCATTAGGTAGTTTAAAATGCCTGGGAGCAAAATAGCCTTCTCTGGATTGTACTTGGGACAAGCAGGACAAGTGAGGTGTAGGCACTTCTTTTGCAGCCTTGTTAATGTTTCGTTACCAACAGTGATTCATGAAAGCTATCAGTTTGCCAGTAGACCAGTGGTTTAATGCATGTACAGTGGTGAGGAGTGGAAATGTTAGTCTCCAGGAAAACTGGGTTGTCATTTGGTCCAAACCAGAGCTCTGCCCATAAGGAAAATGGTGGCTGATTCAATATGGACAAATAATCAGTGTTTCCAGATTTTGTTCTAGTACCATCAGAGATGGAACAAATCAAAGATGCGAAAGGGTGATTTAATGTAAAGATGGGTTACTTTGATGACTACTGTCAAATTCTAGAATTATTTCCCCTTTTGGGGAGGAATGAATTTTGGCGTCATACTTGAAGTCTCAGCCCAATAAATGGGCACTGGCAGAGGGACTAAGGAGAAAAGGATGTGTATCTCTCAAAGGGCCTAGAAAAAAGGGAATAGGATGAGAGATAAGAACCTCTTGAAGTTCATTAGAGATTCCCACTGTTTGAACCATTTTAGTACTCCAAGACAGGGGCTGTTTTATAGTAGTGTGGTTGAGCAACAAGAGTGTGGCTCTTGTGTCGGTTAGGATTGGAAGAGATTCACCCCTCACCTGGAGAGATGTTTCTCCAAGCTGATTAAGAGGGAGGATTTGGAAGACCCCCTGTACTTTCTTAGAGCTCCATCACTGAGAATTGGGAGGACATTGAAAAGGCTGGTTAGAGGGCTGAAAGAGCCTCAAGTGCTCTCTTTTCCAAAAACTAGGAGGGTTTTGGTTTCATTTAGGAGCCTTCATTTACTGGAATTGAAGATTAGGAATTGTGGTGGTGTTCCTTTGAAGTGACTCATCTAGACTGTGAGAGAGTTGCTTTGCCAGATTAACTAAACCTAGAGTGGACATCGTTTTTCATTCCATTTTGATCCTTCTTACTAGAAGGGAAAGGTCCTAGTTCAGCCTATTAATAAATATAGAGTTAAAAGCTACTCAGGTAGAATCAGCATCTGAAGAAAGACCAGAATTTTCTTTAAAAACAATCTGAAGTTGATTGTGATATTCATGAACATGTTCATCAGATTTTTGCGTGCAGGCCTAAATTTTATTCCAATCAGCAGGCTTTGGAAAAGCTCTAGCAATTGCTTCATGACTTTGCCTAGCAATTCCCTGAGTCTGATCATGTAAGAAGCTAGGGGGCTGGTCTCCTGTTTGTAATTCTAGAGACCTTTCAGAACTTTTCCAATAAGCAGTTTTATGCAGTGCTGGGCCTGCCCTTCACAAATAAGCCTTAGAACTAGCTGATATGTCAGAGAAACCAGGTTGGTCAGGTTGAATGTCTGTTTTAAATTCCTCAGAAAATCTGTGAGGATCTTCAGTTACCTTGGGAAAATCTTTGACTATGGCTCACAGTTGAGCTTCAGTCCATGAGTGTAAGAAATTAAGCATTTAGCTTCTGGATCCTCAGAAGTCTTAATTTTAAAGGGACAAGTTCTGACAAGTTCAGAGGAAAAGGGAGTGGAGAGAGTTTCAGGGAAGAGGGGAAGTTTGGTGAGAGAATTAGTATGGGAGGAGTTGAGGGTATAGTGGAGGTGTAGGAGGCATAGAAGGGAAGGAAGAAGGAGGTAGAGCCTGAGGCAAAGAAGCAAAGGAAGAAGAGCCCGAGTTTTTGGAAGCCATTTTATCTCTCTTTAATCTTTTGCTTCAGTTAATCTTAAAATCTTGTTTTTCAGAGAGGCAATGTTAAACCCCTGATAATATTGGAAAGCTTCAAGATACCAACTGAAATAAATATTCCACTCAATTCTGGAAATTGTTGAGTTATTGTAATCCAATTCAGTTTTAAGGAAATCAAGTTTGGGAATTTCAAAAGTTTATTAACTTTTTACAGTGGTTATTGTTGTGTAAATCCCTGTTTGCTTATCAGATAAAAAGATAACTATATGTACACTGTGGTTATAAAGAAAATAGAGAAGTGGGCATATACTATAGAAAATAAGAATCATCATGTACTTGTCTTTTCTCCTTATTAACTTCCCAAATCTGAAAAATAAATCTAGCTAAAATGTTTACAAGATTCCATATTTAGATTTAGTTGGGAATGTACTATAAATAATACCATCTGTGCCAAGTACTATAACAAGTTTTCTCTTTCATTTAGAGTTTTAGAAGCATTTCAAAAGTTTTCTTATCCCAAGAAACAATAAGTTACAATCACTCTGATGTATATTAATATATGTTTAATGTTCAGATTTTTTTTAAGTTGGAGAAAGACAGAATGTTTTGTGATAACCTGGAAGAGAAATTAATAATGTTAATAAAATTAATGATATTATAGTTCTCTGAAAATAATAAAATATATTTTGTACCTACCCAACACATGCAGTTAAAACGCAGAAACAAAAAAAAAAAAGTAGTTTTTACCCTGTTTTTACTCCAGAAAGATCAGGAGAGTATTTTTTTCTAGTAGTTTAGACTGCTTCTAAGCAACGTGCTGTTTTTGTGACAGTAAGCTTTGTCACTGTTTCATAGAGAATATTGTTGTTTTATGTTTAGATGCAACCACTGAGTGGTTGGGAATGCAAATCAGATAAGCTATGTCAAAATATGTAAAAACTTCGAGTCTTCTTCATTTGAGAAAAGGAAGCCAGTTTTCAAGCTTTCCAAGTGGTATTTCTCACTGACACTAAAACTTAAGAACCCTACATTGTAAAGTTAGAACTGATATAAAAAGAATGCAGGAATCTTGTCATAGCTTCAATAAATGACAGTTTTCTTATATGTTGTCTTATTGAGGCTAGGTTCTCTATTTCTATTATATTTAAAATTAGATTTTCTTTGGAGGTAAATTCATTCTCACAATAAGTCTACAACTGGAATTTTGAAGAACACTTACAAAGTGTTCTTAATGGAATGCAGTGTTTTTCCTAGAAATAAATCACTTGGATTTCTCTTAACCTCCTTTCTTTCAAGAAATTTTAAAAAGACCCTTGCATTTGCATCAGTGGTTATAAAAACCGAAGTTGTTTCAAACTGTAATTAGTTCTAACAATTAAAGAACAATTTCTTCAACAAAGTAAAATTTTCTCTAGATTTGATCTATATCAGATATTTACTTAGTTGAGAAAGCCAAAGAAAATGCCAATTATTATCTCAGATGTCCAGGAACCCAAGTATGAAATCTGAGGTAATGAAGTTCGCACTTAGTCTGATTGCTACAAGTATTATTTTAACATTACATAATGAGGTGAATACGAAAGGAAAGTGAAAATGATTCTTTGTTGACAAAAACATTAAGATGTGTTTTCTTTTTAAATTCTCACCACCTAGCCAGATTTCATTTGTATTTCCCACTTTTATACATTAGGAAGATGAGGTTCAATGTCTAAGTTTGCAGAAATAATGAGGAACAGAGCTATGATTCCAAATGTGATCTTCTTGATTGAAACTCTTTCTATCTATGATGTCACAAAAACAGGAAGTTTCAGACTTGAATCCTGCCCTCAAATAGACCGGAAAAAAAAAAAGAAATGTCTAACGAGGCAAGATTTTGTGCCATGTGGTGCAATGAGAGTTGAATAAGTAATCAGAACTGTAGGAGCTTAGAGAAGAGGGAGTTTTGTATTTAATGGATGATAGGTGAAGGGGAGATTCTTAGGACATTAATGCTTCTTGAGATGCTCTCTAAGAATTAGATAGAAGTTGGATAATCGTGGAGGATGGTGGAAAGCATTATGGAAAAAGGGAATAGCTAAAACAAAGTAACATTTGGACCTGGGATGGTTGCAGGTTAATGGAAACACCGATCTAACCACAGAGGATATCGATTGAATTAATTCTGGAAAGGAATAATGGGCTCAGGCATGGCCAGAGATGGAATATACAAATAGATAACGGCCAGACTCTTATGATAGAATTCTGACCCATAATTTACAGCAACCAGCTCCAGAAGCCAAACCACAACCTTTGGAGCATTATGTGTGTCCCTTAGGGCCAACCAAGGAAGGCCAAATGTGCTCCCCTAACCAATCACATAGGATGCCCTGCTTCTAGTTAGCCTACTCCCAGCATTCCTAATGCCAACAACGTCCAATTAAGGCATACCTGAAGTCTTCCTTTTTTTCTGCTATAAATCTTTCCCACTCTTCTGCCTGCCTTTGTGTCTCTGTTAAACCCAAGTGATGATGGTGGTTGACTCTGTTGCTACAGGAACTCTGAATAAACAGCTGTTGCCTGTTTTCATTTGGGTGGTCTTTATTTCCACACCAGTTATGTTTAGTTGGAGGCAGTAGAGTAATATGGGCATGTGCTGGAAATACAATGACCTGCAAGATTATTACTGTAGAAGGATTAAATGCAGGAAGAGTGAAAATTTAAGACCTGAGTGAAGACTGACGAGCAGTCAATAAATTATTGCAAGGTTAAATATATGAGATGAGAGCCCATGTGTAGGGTAAAGATATAGGAAATAAAATAGAAAAATAAAATAGAATCATCAATAATTCATTCATTCTTTTTCTCTACAAATATTTACTGTACTTCTATCTGGTCACTTAACTAGAATCTTCTAAACAAACTAGAAATTTATTTCCATGAATGATATATTTTCCATAATAATGGGCATCCCCAAAGCACTCCTGTCCTTTATTCCTGCTACATACTTGGTTAATAGAGGACAATTACTGCATTTAGGTGCATAAAAGCTATGTGATACTTAGGGCACAGGAGATATGTCTCTCTTTTTTCCTTTTTTCTCTAGTGAAATCAGTTGTCGGTAGAAACTTGGGAAAGTATATTTCTTCTACACACTGTTGCAGAGCTATAATGTAAAACAAAATCTCCCCACAATCCAGAACACCTCTCCACAAGGGTAGAAGAGAAAGAAAACAATTTTATTATTGAATAAACATTAAACCAGAATGAACTCCCATCACAAGCATTTTGCTAAGAGACTGGTTTTCCACTTGGTCTCCCTTGGCATCCCAAGGAGGATGGTGGATGCCTTGTCACCACTGAGCAGAGATGGGATTTCAGATTCTCTGAGAGTCTTCTGCTAATCCCACCTGGGTGGCAGAAGGACAGAACCTTGTTCTTGTTCCCTGTGTAGCCTCTACTAACAACATGGTGGCAGAGCATGGCTTGTTACCACTGGATGGTGATGAGAGTTCCAGCTTCTAATCTAGCTCTTCTGACTCTAGCAGGGAGTCTAGATATGCCTTGTTACTGCTAGATGGGGTGAAAGTATAGAATCCCTGCATGACCCACACTGAAGCCATGGAAGGGGTTGGGGGGTCATTACTGCTGAAGAAGGATGAAATTCTCAGCGCCTCACTCAGTCTTTGCTAATGCCACCTCAGCAGAGATGAGGGAGGAGGGGCACCTTACCATAGCCAGGCAAGACTGTATGCCCAGTGTCCCTACTTGTCCTTTGATGACAGGGTTGTTGCTGGGACTGCAGTTTTTTCCGTGGTGTTTGCTGGAGTAGAGTTTTATTGTCTAAAAGTTTGTTGTTGTCGTTTTCATCTTTCTAGGTTGCCCTTCTCTCCTCATCCTTTGTCTAGAAACAAAAGACTTTCTTTGGACCTCTCTTATGTGGTCCATTGACATTTCTGGGTTGCTGATGTCTCTAGCACCCAATCTGGGATACGTGAGGGGGAAAAAGGAAACCCAACAAACTCACTGGTGTGTTCTTCAGGGGTTGAAGTCCCTGGGCAGTGTACCTTTTTCTCTCCACTATTCAGAATTTTCTTTTATTTGTTTTATAAGGGTTGTCCAAGTTTTTTAGCTGAACTTAGAAGAAATAGGGAAAAGTATGCTTACCCATCTTGGTCTGGATATTACTTTGAATATTAAAAACATACTTTCTATATATTGCCCCACACCCCAATCCCAAGTATCTTATTTATTCGGGGGATATTTTTAGAAATTACATATTTTCCTTATAAGTAATGTGTGGGATCTCTCTGAAGGACGAATTTCTCTCTAGTGTCAGGAAATGGATAATTGTAAGAATACAAACTCGAAATGGATGAACAAACTTCAGATGGAAAACTTCTCCTTTAGTCTTGGTCACAGAAACAAAGATATCTGAGAAAAAACTCTAAGATATTAGAAGTTGAGTGATAATTTCCACAAGAAAAAAATGTCTTTAAAAACTTTGGGAGTTACAGCTAATTTAAAACAGTATATCCAAACTCTGGAAGCATGGTATTGTGTCATGGTTCATATATGCCAGGCTGGTGAACTCTTGTTCGACAATGAAAATAAATGTCTGCGGTGTTGCAGAAGGTAATGAATTGTGAGGCAGAACTGTAAAATGCACTGATAACAAGGATTCTGAAAACTTCCCCAGTTAATAGAGAGTGGAGAAAAATATGGATCAAATGTTTGTATCATTTTTGAATGTGTTCTGAGCACCAAATATTATTGGAGATTATCTCCCTCCACTGAGTGTAAAGAGTGGAAAAGTTTGAATTTTTCACAGAAGATATCAGTCAGAGAGAAGTCAAGGTGTCTTCAAGGTTCATTGATACAAAGGGAATAAAGGTGTAGATTTCCTTAGGTTATGTGAAAATCTTCTCCTTAGAGCATTAGTAATGTTCCACAGAGGAAAGAAAAGTGTAATAAAACGGAATATTTAGCAGGACACAGAGGAAAGTCAGGGGAGTAAAATGGATGACTAAGGGAATTGAAGAGAGAAAGGTACATGATAGTAATTGTAGGAGAAGATAGAGTTTCCACTCTATCTCATATCCACTGTAGAGAATCCATCCTATATATACTGTTTTATTTTTGGACTACTGATATGTGTATAACCTTTCCCTGCTGGACATGGAAAGATACACACTCCTAGGTTGGAAAAAGGAGCTGGAATATTAGATTTCTGAAGACAGAGTCAATAAACATGCTTTAAAGAAAACGTAATGATTGATTTTTGTATCCATTATTTTTTTAACATCTTTATTGGAGTATAATTGCTTTACAGTGGTGTGTTAGTTTCTGCTTTATGACAAAGTGAATCAGCTATGCATATACATATATCCCCATATCTCCTCCCTCTTGCATCTCCCTCCCATCCTCCTATCCCACCCCTCTAGGTGGTCACAAGCACTGAAGTAATCTCCCTGTGCAATGCGGCTGCTTCTCTCACTTCGTCCCATCTTACCCTTCCCCTCCCTGTGTCCTCAAGTCCATTCTCTACATCTGCGTCTTCATTCCTGTCCTGCCCCTAGGTCTTACAGAAACTTTTTTTTTTTAGATTCCATATATTTATGTTAGCATATGGTATTTGTTTTTCTCTTTCTCACTTACTTCACTCTGTAAGAAAGTCCATCCACCTCACTACAAATAACTCAATTTCATTTCTTTTCATGGCTGAGTAATATTCCATTGTATATATGTGTCACAACTTCTTTATCCATTCATCTGTCGATGGACACGTAGGTTGCTTCCATGTCCTGGCTATTGTAAATAGAGCTGCAGTGAACATTGTGGTACATGACTCTTTTTGAATTATGGTTTTGTCAGGGTATATGCCCAGGAGTGGGATTGCTGGGTCATATGGTAGTTCTATTTTTAACATTTTAAGGAACCTCCATACTGTTCTCCATAGTGGCTGTACCAATTCACATTCCCACCAGCAGTGCGAGAGGGTTTCCTTTTATTCACACCCACTCTAGCATTTATTGTTTGTAGATTTTTTGATGATGGCCATTCTGACTGGTGTGAGGTGATAACTTCATTGTAGTTTTGATTTACATTTGTCTAATGATTAGTGATGTTGAGCATTCCTTTATATGTTTGTTGGCTATCTATATATCTTCTTTAGAGAAATGTCTATTTAGATCTTCTGCCCATTTTTGGATTGGGTTGTTTGTTTAATATTGAGCTGCATGAGCTGCTTGTAAATTTTGGAGATAAATCCATTGTCAGTTTGCTTCATTTGCAAATATTTTCTGCCATTCTGAGGGTTGTCTTTTCGTCTTGTTTATATTTTCCTTTGCTGTGCAAAAGCTTTTAAGTTTCCTTAGGTCCCATTTGTTTGTTTTGGTTTTTATTTCCATTTCTCTAGTAGGTGGGTCAGAAATGATCTTGCTGTGATTTATGTCATAGAGTGTTCTGCCTATATTTTCCTCTAAGAGTTTTATAGTGTCTGGCCTTACATTTAGGCATTTAATCCATTTTGAGTTTATTTTTGTGTATGGTGTTAGGGAGCGTTCTAATTTCATTCTTTCACATGTAGCTGTCCAGTTTTCCCAGCCCCGCTTATTGAAGAGGCTGCCATTTCTCCATTGTATATTCTTGCCTCCTTTATCAAAGATAAGATGACCATATATGTGTGGGTTTATCTCTGGGCTTTCTACCCTGTTCCACTAATCTATATTTCTGTTTTTCTGCCAGTACCATACTGTCTTGATTATTGTAGCTTTGTAGTGTACCATGAAATTGGGGAGCCTGATTCCTCCAGCTCCGTTTTTCTTTCTCAAGATTGCTTTGGCTATTCGGGTTCTTTTGTGTTTCCATACAAATTGTGAAATTTCTTGTTCTAGTTCTGTGAAAAATGCCATTGGTAGTTTGATAGAGATTACATTGAACCTGTTGATTGCTTTGGGTAGTATAGTCATTTTCACAACGTTGATTCTTCCAATCCAAGAACATGGTCTATCTCTCCATCTGTTTGTATCATATTTAATTTCTTTCAACAGTGTCTTATAGTTTTCTTCATACAGGTCTTCTGTCTCCTTAGGTAGGTTTATTCCTAGGTATTTTATTCTTTTTGTTGCAATGGTAAATGGGGGTGTTTCCTTGATTTCTCTCCCAGATTTTTCATCCTTAGTGTATAGGAATGCAAGAGATTTCTGTGCATTAATTTTGTATCCTGCTACTTTACCAAATTCATAGATTAGCTCTAGTAGTTTTCTGGTAGCATCTTTAGGATTCTCTGTGTATAGTATCATGTCATCTGCAAACAGTGACAGCTTTATTTCTTCTTTTCCGATTTGGATTCCTTTTATTTCTTTTCCTTCTCTGATTGCTGTGGCTAAAACTTCCAAAACTATGTTGAATAATCGTGGTGAGAGTGGACAACCTTGTCTTGTTTCTGACCTTAGAGGAAATGTTTTCACTTTTTCACCATTGAGGATGATGTTGGCTGTGGGTTTGTCATATATGGCCTTTATTATGTTGAGGTAGATTCACTCTGTGCCTACTTTCTGGAGGGTTTTAATCATAAAAGGGTGTTGAATTTTGTCAAAAGCTTGTTCTGCATCTCTTGAGGTGATCATATGGTTTCTCGCCTTCCATTTGTTAATATGGTTTTTCACTTTGACTGATTTGCATATATTGAAGAAGCCTTGCATTCCTGGGATAAACCCCACTTGCTCGTGGTGTATGATCATTTTATTGTGCTGTTGGATTCTGTTTGCTAGGATTTTGTTGAGGATTTTTGCATCTATGTTCATCAGTGATATTGGCCTGTAGTTTTCTTTCTTTGTAACATCTTTGTCTGCTTTTGGTTTCAGCGTAACGGTGGCCTCGTAGAATGAGTTTGGGAGTGTTCCTCTCTCTGCTATATTTTGGAAGAGTTTGAGAAGAATAGGTGTTGTTAGCTCTTCTCTAAATGTTTGATAGAATTCGCCTGTGAAGCAAATGGTCCTGGGCTTTTTTTTTGTTGGTGGATTTTTAATCACAGTCTCAATTTCAGTGCTTGTGATTGGTCTGTTTATATTTTCAATTTCTTCCTGGTTCAGTCTTGGGAAGTTGTGCTTTTCTAAGAATTTGTCCATTTCTTCCAGGCTGTCCATTTTATTGGCGTATAGTTGCTTGTAGTAACCTCTCATGATCGTTTGTATTTCTGCAGTGTCAGTTGTTACTTCTCCTTTTACATTTCTAATTCTACTGATTTGAGTCTTCTCCGTTTTCCTTGATGAGTGTGGCTAATGGTTTATCAATTTGTTTATCTTCTCAAAGAACCAGCTTTTAGTTTTATTGTTCTTTGCTATTGTTTCCTTCATTTCTTTTTTATTTATTTCTGATCTGATCTTTATGATTTCTTTCCTTCTGCTAACTTTGGGGTGTTTTTGTTCTTCTTTCTCTAATTGCTTTAGGTGTGAGGTTACATTGTTTATTTGAGATGTTTCTTGTTTCTTGAGGTAGGATTGTATTGCTATAAACTTCCCTCTTAGAACTGCTTTTACTGCATTCCATAGGTTTTGAGTCATCGTGTTTTCATTGCGATTTGTTTCTAGGTATTTTGATTTCCTCTTTGATTTCTTTAGTGATCTCTTGGTTATTTAGTAGTGTATTGTTTAGCCTCCATGTGTTTTTATTTTTTACAGATTTTTTCCTGTAATTCATATCTAGTCTCATAGTGTTGTTGTCAGAAAAGATACTTGATACAATTACAATTTTCTTAAATTTACCAAGGCTTGAATTTGACCCAAGATATGATCTATCATAGCGGATGTTCCATGAGCACTTGAGAAGAAAGTGTATTCTGTTCTATTTGGTTGGAATGTCCTATAACTATCATTTAAGTCCATCTTGTCTAATGTGTCATTTAAAGCTCGTGTTTCCTTATTTATTTTCATTTTGGATGATCTGTTTATTGGTGAAAGTAGGTTGTTAAAGTCCCCTACTATGATTGTGTTACTATCGATTTCCCCTCCTATGGCTGTTCCCATTTGCCTTATGTATTGAGGTGTTCCTATGTTGGGTGCATAAATATTTACATTGTTATATCTTCTTCTTGGATCAATCCCTTGATCATTATGTAGTGTCCTTCTTTGTCTCTTGTAATAGTTTTTATTTTAAAGTCTATTTTGTTCTGATACGAGAATTGCTACTTCAGCTTCCTTTTGATTTCCATTTGCATGGAATATTTTTTTCCATCCCCTCACTTTCAGTCTGTGTGTGTCCCTAGGTCTGAAGTGGGTCTCTTGTAGACAGCATATATATGGGTCTTGTTTTTGTATCCATTCAGCCAATCTGTGTCTTTTGGTTGTAGCATTTAATCCATTTACATTTAAGGTAATTATTGATATGTATGTTCCTATTACCATTTTCTTAATTCTTTTGGGTGTTTTATTGTAGGTCGTTTTCTTGTGTTTCCTGTCTAGAGATGTTCCTTTAGCATTAGTTGTAAAGTTGGTTTGCTGGTGCTAAATTCTCTTAGCTTCTGCTTGTCTGTAAACTTTTAAATTTCTCCATCAAATCTGAATGAGATCCTTGCTGGTTAGAGGAATCTTGGTTGTAGGTTTTTCCCTTTCATCATTTTAAATATGTCCTGCCACTCCCTTCTGGCTTGTAGAGTTTCTGCTGACAGGTTAGCTGTTAACCTTATGGGGATTTCCTCATATGATATTTGTTGCTTTTCCCTTGTTGCTTTTAATATGTTTTCTTTGTATTTAATTTTTGATAGTTTGATTAATATGTGTCTTGGCATGTTTCTCCTTGGATTTATCATGTATGGGACTCTCTGTGCTTCCTGGACTTGACTATTTCCTTTCCCATATTAGGGAAATTTTCAACTATAATCTCTTCAAATATTTTCTCAGTCCCTTTCTTTTTCTCTTCTTCTTGGACCCCTATAGTTCGAATGTGGTGCATTTAATGTTGTCCCGGCCTCTCTGAGACTGTCCTCAATTCTATTCATTCCTTTTTCTTTATTCTGCTCTCTGGTAGTTATTTCCACTATTTTATCTTCTAGGTCAGTTATCTGTTCTTCTGCTTCCTTTATTCTGTTATTGATTCATTCTAGAGAATTTTTAATTTTATTTATTGTGTTGTTCATCATTGTTCGTTTGCTCTTTAATTCTTCTAGGTCCTTGTTAAACATTTCTTGTATCTTCTCCATTCTATTTCCAAGATTTTGGATCATCTTTACTATAATTACTCTGAATTCTTTTTCAGGTACTCTGCCTGTTTCCTCTTCATTTGTTAGGTCTGGTGGGTTTTTACCTTGCTCCTTCATGTGCTGTGTGTTTCTCTGTCTTCTCAGTTTGCTTCACTTACTGTGTTTGCGGTCTTCTTTTCTCAGGCTGCAGGTTCGTAGTTCCCGTTGCTTTTTGTGTCTGCCTCTAGTGGCTAAAGTTGGTTCAATGTGTTGTGTAGGCTTCCTGGTTGAGGGGTCTAGTGCCTGTGTTCTGGTGGATGAGGCTGGATCTTGTCTTTCTGGTGAGCATGTCGTGTCCGTGGTGTGTTTTGGAGTGTCTGTGAGCTTATTATGGTTTTAGGCAGCCTCTCTGCTGATGGGTGGGCTTGTGTTCCTGTCTTCCTAGTTGTTTGGCATAGGGTGTCCAGCACTGTAGCTTGTTTGTCGGCGAGTGGATCTGGGTCTTAGCATTGAGATGGAGATGTCTAGGAGAGCTTTCGCCCTTTGATATTATGTGGAGCTGGGAGGTCTTGGGTGGACCAATGTCCTGAACTCAGCTCTCCCACCTCAGAGGCACAGACCTGACACCCGGCCACAGCACCAAGACCCTGTCAGCCACACGGCTCAGAAGAAAAGGGAGAAAAAAAGAAAGAAAGAAAGAAAACTAAGATAAAATAATGTTATTAAAATAAAAAATTTTTGAAATATATTTAAAATAAAAAAATTAGAAAGTAATAAAAAAAGAAAAATAGAAGAAAGAAAGAAGAGAGCAACCAAACCAAAAAACAAATCCACCAGTGATAACAAAAACTATCCAAAAAAAAAAAAAAAAGACAGACAGAACCCTAGGACAAATGGTAAAAGCAAAGCTATACAGACAAAATCACACAAAGAAGCTTACACACACACTCACAAAAAGAGGAAAAGGAAAAACAATACATCTATATACATATATATATATATATAAAAGGAAGAGAGCAACCAAATCAATAATCAAATCTACCACTGATAATAAGCTCTAAATACTAAAATAAGATAAACATAAAACCAGAAACATATTAGATGCAGAAAGCAAACCTCAAGTCTATAGTTGCTCCTCAAGTCCAGCGGCTCAGTTTTGGGATGATTCATTGTCTATTCAGATATTCCACAGATGCAGGGTACATCAAATCGATTGTGGAGATTTAATCCACTGCTCCTGAGGCTGCTGGGAGAGATTTCCCTTTCTCTTCTATGTTCGCACAGCTCCTGGGGCTCAGCTTTGGATTTGGCCCCGCCTCTGCGTGTAGGTCGCCTGAGGGCGTCTGTTCTTCGCTCAGACAGGACGGGGTTAAAGGAGCAGCTGATTCGGGGGCTCTGGTTCACTCAGGCCGGGGGGAGGGAAGGGTACGGATGTGGGGCGAGCCTGCGGCGGCAGAGGCCGGCGTGACCTTGCACCAGCCTGAGGTGCGCCGTGCGTTCTCCCAGGGAAGTTGTCCCTGGATCCCGGGACCCTGGCAGTGGCGGGCTGCACAGGCTCCCGGGAGGGGCAGTGTGGATAGTGAGCTGTGCTCGCACACAGCTTCTTGGTGGCGGCAGCAGCAGCAGCCTTAGCGTCTCATGCCCGTTTCTGGGGTCCGCGCTGATAGCCATGGCTCGTGCCCGTCTCTGGAGCTCGTTTAGGTGGTGCTCTGAGTCCCATCTCCTCACACACCCCAAAACAATGGTCTCTTGCCTCTTAGGCAGGTCCAGACTTTTCCCGGACTCCCTCTGGCCAGCCGTCGTGCACTAGCCCCCTTCAGGCTGTGTTCACGCCGCCAACCGCAGTCCTCTCCCTGCCCTCCGACCGAAGCCCGAGCCTCAGCTCCCAGCCCCGCCCGCCCTGGTGGGTGAGCAGACCAGCCTCTCGGGCTGGTGAGTGCCGGTCGGCACCTATCCTCCGTGCGGGAATCTCTCTGCTTTGCCCTCCGCACCCCTGTTTCTGCGCTCTCCTCCGTGGCTCCAAAGCTCCCCCCCTCCGCCACCCTCAGTCTCCGCCCGCGAAGGGGCTTCCTAGTGTGTGGAAACCTTTCCTCCTTCACAGCTCCCTCTCACTGGTGCAGGTCCCGTCCCTATTCTTTTGTCTCTGTTTTTTCTTTTTTCTTTTGCCCTACCCAGGTACGTGGGGACTTTCTTGCCTTTTGGAAGGTCTGAGGTCTTCTGCCAGCCTTCAGTAGGTGTTCTGTAGGAGTTGGTCCACGTGTAGATGTATTTCTGACGTATTTGTGGGGAGGAAGGTGATCTCCATGTCTTACTCCTCTGCCATCTTGAAGGTCTCTCCTTTTTTTGTACCTATTTTAAAAAAACCTATTTCTCTTTGTAATAATGATTTCTTGATGAATATTTGTAGTTTTATTGCCTCTTAACTCAGGATTATAAATAATTCACTTATTGCAACAATATTGATATTAAGCTGAATATTATTAAGATATTTTGGATTTTTCCGCATTTTGTCTGTCTTCTCTTAAGGTGTTTTTCTTTTCATTCACTTTCACTCAGTATTCGACTCCCTGTCGTTAATTATGCTACATTTACTGTGAACTGAGTTCCACCAGCCAGTTCTTGATGACTACTTTTACCAGTAAGACAATGCAATAAATCACAAGGAAAGCACTCTCATTAAATATATATTTTCTGTGGAATTTTGGAAAACTATAAATCAATTTTTTTTTTACGTTTTAAAATTATGGGCTGAGGATTTTCATCCCTAGATGAAATGGAATTATTACACTCCACCTTGTCCCTCCCAGTGACTGCACAACAGAACTGTGACATGATGCATGAACCAGCTATTTGAGGATGTAATATCACCAACCTGGCTGTGAGTTTCCATTACTTTTTCTCCAGTATTCCCAGCCCTGGGCTCATGCCCACCCAAAATTAGGAAGTTAGCATTGGCAGGACAGAGACAGTTCCAGGAGAAAGAATTTAGTTCTGGCTCAAGAAAAGGGCCCAGAGAGAGAGGGAAAATTCCTCCCTATTTTTTTTTTTTGCTCTTTTCACATGCACACAAGTCCTAAGGCAATTCTGACACAAGGATCCTGGTGCTAGCAACAGTTGTAGCAGAAGGGACCTGCAGTCAACTAAAATTCTGAGGGACGGGGATTTTCCACTCTGATCAGAGAAGTTGGGGTCTCAAGAGGGTGGATCAAACATCCATTGCTTTTATTTCTGTCTATCCTGCTGTTTGACCTTCGATGTGGGAGCATTTTCAGGAAGTGTACAGTAGAGAGAGTAAAAAAACCCCACAGTTTTCTGCCCAGAGGACAGAAAAATGAGTCCTAGGGAACTGGGATGTATTTGGGATACAGCAGAGAAGGAATTGTTTAAGAAAGCAACCCCGCACATAGTTTATGAATTTCGAGATCACCTGTAAGCTAATCTATAATAGCATGACAGATACTTGGAAACTGAACTATATACAGACCACTTCCCAGGTCCCAGACTGTGACCGAGTAGTGTACATGCAGAACATGTCCAAATGGTACCATAAAAACTTTGAAAATGTAACTGACCTTGAAACTCCAACCTAAAGAAGGCTGGCTGCAACTTATAGCCCAATTTCAATCAAGTTGAGAGCCTATTAAAACAAGCGAACAATATATCAACATTCTCTATAAGACTGAAACAACATCTAGAGTTTCAAAATATAATACTCAAAATGTTCTGGATATAGTCCAGAAGGACTTAACATCTGTAGAACTAGGAGAAACTCAAATCACAAAAAAGACAATTAACAGGGATCAATACTAAGAGGACACAGATGTTAGAATCATCTAACACATTTAACGTTTAAAAAAATGCTCTAAGAAGTAAGTACAAACATACCTGAAATGAATAAAAAGGCAGAAAGTCTTAGCAAAGATTCAGATGATATAAAGAATACCCAAATGGAAATTTCAGAAATGAAAAATACAGTAACCAAAATAAAATAGTTCCTCACTGAATTGAGTCATAACAGAATGGAGATGGCAGGAAAGAAACTGAACATGAAGATGTACCAGTAGGAATTATGCAATCTGAAAAACAGCCTTGTGGACCCAAAGATCAAACTTTCATGTCATTGAAATTCCAGGAGAGAATCTGAGAAAACACACACATACATATATATATATATATATATATATATATATACACACATATATATACATATATATATAATGTATTATGAATTAATGAATTTACATATATTCATTCAAATATGTTGTATATATGAATTATATATGATAGAGTAATGCCTGAAGACTTGTCAAATGTAAAAGACAAACCTACAGATTCAAAAAACTCAGCAACTGCAGAAAACTCATTCATGTCCACATATATCATAACCAAATAATAAACTAAAGTAAAAAAAATCTTGAACAAAACATCAGAAAAAAATAATACTTATAGGGAACAATTAGAATTATCAACGTTTACTCATCTGAAACCACGAAGGCAAGAGGCAAGTGAAACATCATTTTTAAAGTACTTAAAAAAAATTAACCCAGAATTCTATATCCTTCACGAATGAAAATATCTTTCAGGAATGAAGGTAAAATAAAGAGTTAAAATAAGAGAATGCATAACCAGAATACTGGCTCTAAAAAATATTTTAGAGACTGTTACTCAGCCAAAGGGAAATAATGCCAGACAAAAACTTTGAATATCAAAATGAAGAAGCAGTATAAGTTGTAAATATCTGGGTGTACTATATCTGCTTTAACAAATCACTATGAACTTTGTGGCTTTAAGAAACACAAATTTATTATCTCGTAGTTTTCTGTAGGTCAGAAGTCTGGCACAGCATGGCTTGATTCTCTGCTCAGAGCTCCACCAGGCTATAATCAAGCTATCATCTGTGGTTGTGGCTTTCATCTGGGCTTTGGGTCCTTTTCTTCAAAGCTCACTGCTTGTGGGACAGAGCTCACTTCCTTTTCATGCTTCCCATGTGGACTCCTACATCTTGTAGTCAACATTGTGTTGAGGTTTTGTGCTTCAGATCTTTCTGCCTTCTCCTTCTACTACCAGTCAGGGAAAGATTCCTGCTTTTCAAGTCTCATGATTACATTGGGTCCACTTGGATAATATCCTCCTTAAAAACTTTTAATCTTAATTACATCTGTAAGATCCCTTTGCCATATAACCTAACCTGAGGAGTAACACCAGGGAGCAGAGATTATGAAGGCTAAAAATCTGCTTACCACACTGAGTAAATAGAAAACATTATTCTGCTTTTGAGTTATTGAAAATTTATGAGTTGAAACCAAACTGTAGAAAACGATTTCTGCCTGCTTTTTATAGTTACTACCTTTCTTTTACTTCTCATTGAAAATTAGCAATGGCTGAACTCTCTCAGGATATTCACCTAGTATTGGTTTGGATTCTTCTATTACTTCCATTTCTGATTACATTGTAGTCATGAAAGTACGTAATGGCTATCAATTAATATGGTGTATGTGTGTGTCAAGTTGCAGAAAACCAAATTAAAAAATGTGATGATGATCATGAACACTTAATCCACCCAGTAATAATTCAGGAGGTAGATTGTTTCAAGGGTAAATCTGTATTTTAATAGACACCAAGAAACCAGGGTCTTTCTTCCCCTCAATAATAATAATATGATAATTATGTATAATAAGTGTTTTATGTATCTGTGGGGAGTCGGGGGCTCTTTTTCTTACTAGAATATATGATATTCTCTTCTCTTGAAGAAAGAGACCATGTCCATCTTCCTCATCCTGAAATCTACAGTTCCTAGTATAATGTCAGGCATACAGTAGACATTAAATACATTACTTTTTTGAAATATATATTTCATATTTGTTGAATGAATGAATAAACTTCTTAACTTTCCCTTTAATTCTCACAAATAGAAACTGATAATTTCTATAAATGTAGGTCTCCATCCTTTGATTTTAAAGACTAAGATGCTTGTAGTCAATGTAAATAATTTATTTTGCAGTTTCTTCTGTGCCCTGTTTTATGTAAAATATTTATAATTCTCAGATCTTGCTCATAGTTAGGTGTTTGTAAGTTTCAGATTTCCCCAAATAATCTTAACCTGCATTCATGCCTCTTAGTGATTTCTCTATGCCAGGCATTGTATTATAATTAAAACTTAAACAGAGATAAGTGTATATTGATGTTTAGATTACCAGGGAGATAAACAAATACAGAATAATAAGTGTTAAAGTAAAGGTACTCCCATGAAGAAGAATCAATTAACTTAAACTTAGAGAAATTCTGAAAGGCTTCTGGGAGGAGGTGATATCCCAGCAAAGTTGAAAGAAATAAAGTGGGGAAATGACATCTTTAAAAGAGAGTATTTACTGTCTAAAAACATGGAAGTAAGACACATTATTGTTAAATTTTCTTACTTAAATATGACTCGTTCATTTGTTTCTAGGCAAGAGATAAATGACAAGATTTTGGGATGGTTTAGATTTTATTTTAAATTAATACACATTACAAATAATTTTCCTATAAAACACTCCCCATTTTTCCCTTCCACAATGCTATTCTCTTCTTACTCTCCCCAGAGATATTTTCATTCCCATTTCTGGATCTATATTATAAATATGTGTATATATTTACTATATATGTGTTTACAGTATACATAAAATATACGTATGTATATATTTAAAACACTGTTTTACACATTTTAAGTGTACATCATTCTATATTATACTTATTTTCTTTCAGTATTATAGTCATGAGATTTATTGATCTTCATAAGTGTGTTGGTTTATTTACTTTTACTGCTGTAAATTATCTTTAAAAGAAATTACTACAATTTAGTTACTCAATCTAGTATTGATGAACTCCTAGGTTGTTTCTAATCTTATCCTTTTAAAAGCAGTGCTTCTATGCATATGTTTTCTTATGCATAAGAACAGGAATTTCTTTAGAAAACATGGCTAGGCATGTTATGACTGAAACCAGCAATTTCTGTGCTCACTTACAGTTGCCATTTTCTTCTTATTCTTGCCAACAACTTATATTTTCAGAGTCTTAAAATTTTAAGACCCAACTAGGTATGAAACAGTATATCATTGGTCTTTTTTTTTTTTTTTAAACATCTTTATTGGGGTATAATTGCTTTACAATTGTGTGTTAGTTTCTGCTTTATAACAAAGTGAATCAGTTATACATATACATATGTTCCCATATGTCTTCCCTCTTGTATCATTGGTCTTTAATTGCTCTTCCTAATTATCAACCAGGTTCCAATAAGTTAAGTAGTATTAAAAAAAAACTCTAGGTAAAATGTGGTTAACTAATTAAGGGGTGGAGTGACTGTTTACCCTTGGATTGTGGAGGAAAGTTAATAGGAAAGGAACCTGGAAACTCAAAGGCAGGAGAACAACAAAACTGAGATTCAGACCGCCACTGGAGAAGATATGGTTACCACAGGAACATACTGCCCAGGGCTGTGGTGACAAAGAAACTGGCCACCACTTTGCCATCGGAGCAAGAGCTGCTGCCAGTGCTGGGAGGAAAAAACCACTGGAAGGGTTTCAGCTGCTGAGATATGAGAGCCAAGAGTACCTCTCCATGCAGTAACAAAGAAACTAGCTGAGTGGATTTTGACACTAATCTGCAAGATCAGCCTGCCACTGTGGTCATCTTACTGGGACCTTGGCATACTTATCCACTCAAAGTCGCATGGAAATATAGCATACTCCCCCCCAAAAGTCTGTTCTTCATCTTCCAGTTTGACTGTGTCCTTCTAGAGTCTTCTATTTGTAGATCCCAACATCGATCCAGCTGGCAAAGGGTAATGTAGTTTGCAGAGTCCAGTTCCAACATAACGAAGCGTGACACAGATGAGTGGGTTGGAAGCTGAAAGGAAATGAATTTTAACTGGCACAGCCCACCCCTTTGACCACTCAGCATCAACACATTCCATTCCATATGAACATGGACTTCTCTTCAACAACAAAACAACTCTGTTTCCACCCAGCAAGTTGCATCTCTTTACAGAAGTGATGATCTCACCCTTTTCCCAACATGAGGAGACACAACTCCAAAAATTGTATTCATGGGTGCTTCAAATTTAGTTACAGACCCACTAAATCTTCTCTTACCTCAAGACTGAATTGTAGAGTAAGACAGCAACAAACTTGTATAAATAATACAGGGAAAAAAGGAGAGAGAGAGAGAGAGAAGACAGTAATGATTCGTATATTCAAATAAACATATGCATATTATAAGCAAGGAGAGAATATGTAAAGCTTCTACTCTGGTTTCCGTAACTGGTGCAAAGCTCTACTTGATATTTATCACTGCCTTCTTCTACTCTACTTTCCATGTGTCCTTTGCTTTAAAATAAAACTCAGCTGGTCAGAGTTCCTTCCCTGGTAGATAACCCAACCCTTCATTCCTGAAGAATCTCAGTCTCTGTGGTCTTACTTATTTTGGGTGCTGTAGTTTTCTGTGACACTTGGGAAGGAAAAACTAAAAGCCACCCGGAGAGTCCTCTAGCTTGTAGACATAGCCCTCCTCGTCCACAGTGTCAGCAGCAGCACAGTTTCCTCTTGTTAATTGGAATCAGGTACGCCACAAGTAAAGTAGCCTCTATTTTCTGATTGGTTCATTGGTAAAAGGAGCCCAGAATGCTCAAGTAACAGTTTTATCTTATAGTTCACTGGAACCATTGTTGCGTCCCCTGATGAAATCATTCTTCCTCTGGTAATCAAGATCTCTAAACCAGCCGAGTTCAAAGTTGTTACAACTGGAAGCAAAAATTCTATGAATGAATTATTAAGTAACATGAGGGGAGAATCCACTTCCACTTCCATCCTTTAATTCTTAGACTCATGTATTTTTGATAGAGGGATAACAGTCTCTTGATATGAAGCATATACTTCCTCCTGTAAGATGCCTGTCATATCCCACTTTTTAAAAATATTGACCCTTCACTGGCACCGTAACTCTGTCTTCATTAAGTCATTCCATCTTTCAGTTTGTACTGGGTTTTCCGTGTGATAGGGTATGTGGAAAGGCCACCCATAGCTGCACTTCCTTTGCATTGAAACGAGTTCCTTGATCAGAAGGAATGCTGTCAGTAGCATGGCATCATCACTGGATGTACACTGGGATATGAATTTTCCTTTCCGGACTATAATGTTCTTTTAGTACTACCATCCATGCACTCATGGAAGGCCTTATCTCCATCATGTTACCATTGAAGTTCCATGACCATGTAATTAACTGCCACTATGGCTACTTTTTTCATTAACTCATTGAGCAAACAGTGGAAAGCACTAGCATGGCTTGGATAAGAAGCTGATTGACATGCACAAAACATGTCATGTTGTCAACTGCAGGAGATGTCTTGGGTGAGCCTTTAAATGAGAGCCAAGAGTCACTGCTGATACGGTAAAAAATGTTGGCTTAGAGGGATGCCAGGGACTAAGCTGCAGTAAATGGTGCCAGTAACCTGAATCTTAGTAGGATTGCTGCAAAGTAGAAAAGGCAGACACAGGAAGAAAGAATCTCTCTTCCTCTTCCATCTTCACAGAGTCCCTCCAGTAGCCAAACATTGAGGCAGCTTGCAAAAGAGAAATATAGTCTGCAGGATCATGTTCCAGTATCATTAATCAGGGCAGAGAAGGTCGGTTTAGAGCTGAGAAGCAATAAATTAAAAACGAACATACCTGGATTATTACTTAAAATAGCTTCATGATATATTGTATCAGATTTTCAAGTTGCTTCTTCTGTTTATTAACTTTTCCCATTATCTATTTTTTTATCTTCTTCTTATTTCCTCTCTCTGAAAACATGAATATTAGTCCTTTATGGGTTGTAAATAATTTTTCCCAGTCTGTGTCTTGTTTCCTTATAATTTGTAGGTACTTTCACCTTTTCTTCTATTTCTTTATCTTTCTAATATTCTGGATACTAATTCTTCACCTGTAATAGAATTTGCAAATGTCTTCTCTCAGTCTCTGACTTGTCTTTGTATTCAAAGATATATTTTGATTCATAGACACTTGAAATTTAATGTAGAATAATGTTATTTTTTGTTTTTTAATACAAGATTTATTTTGGAATAATTTTAGATTTATAGAGATTTGTACAGAGAGTTCCAATATAATATTCAGTCAATTTCGTCCACTGTTAACATCTTATTACCCAGGTGCATCTGTCAAAATTAAGAAATTGAGTTGGTATAGTACTATTAACTAAACTCCAGAGTTTATCTGGATTTTACCTATTAGTTCCTCTTTCTCTTCCAGGATCCAACTCAGAGTACAAACTGCATTTACTTTTCTTGTCTCCCCAGTGTCCTCTGTTCTCTGGCAGTTTCTTAATTATGGTTGGTTTTATAATTTCGATGATCCTAAAGAGTATCGTCCAGGTATCCTGTGAAATGCCCCCCAGTCTAGGTTTGCCTGATGTCTATCAGAATTTGTCCGGGATTATGGGATTTTGGAAATAATATCACAAAACTGAAACGTTCTCTTCACATCATATCAAAGTGTTACGATATCTGTCTGACATTATTGGTGATGTTAATTTTTACCAAAGGTTGATTAAGGCACTTTTGCCAGGTTTTGAGTCATTAAGTTTATTTCACCCACAAAAGGAGGGAATGGCCAGTAATTAAACTCCACCTCTTGGATGGGGAGTAGTTATATATATTATTTGGAATTCATTTGTAAAGGGAGTATGTCTGTTTTCTCTTATTTATTTGTTTATTCAGTCATTATTCACATCAGTGTGAATTTAGGGATATTTATTTTATAATATGGATTATAATACTATGCTACCTTACTTATTTTGTTTAAAATTGTTCTGGCTTTGGACATGCGAAGATTTTTAAGATTGGTTCCTCTGTCCCTTTGAAACAACCTCCCTTTTTTTTTTTTTTTTTAAGACTTTCTTTATTTTCTGATACAATAAGATGCTTGAGTCTTATCCTGTAGTTTCCCTGGGCCAGCCTCAGATTCAGACATTTCTCTAAGGACTCCCACTCTTTCCATTTGAGAATAGTATTTAGAAACTAAGTTCTGGGCTGTGGGTGTGCTCATTGCTTGTGAGGTGTCATTGCTTCTAGACCCTTACCGTGGTCAGAGCTAAGTAATAAATGTACAAACACCAATTCAAATCTATCTGTTAAATTACCCTCTATCTATATTTATTTATCTATACACATCTATATAAATATTTGGTGTGTAATTGAATAAATTAATTCTTATTACTAATTTTTTTTTTTATATACCCAGCTCTTGTGCTCTCATATATGTCGGTCTATGTTTACGCTTGCTTTTAAATTTCATTTATCTATTTGATTTCCCATGTACTGATTTATAATCTTAATTAATACATCTGTATAGAAAGCAAATATTAGCAATTAAAATTGCCACATTCTTCTTCTAAGTTTTAAATAAGTTCTTTCTGGTCCTTTGTTCTTTCATATGAATCCTAGGATCAGCCTTTTGATTAAGACAAAATAAAATTGTGGGAGTATCAGTTCAAGTTATATTTTACTTTGGGAATAATGTGGGGCTGCTGAATACTATTTCAGTGTTTAGCATTCCCATCCATGTCTCCAGTCACTCGGGTCTTTTTAAAATAAAATTTTAAAATATTTGTAATATTCTCAGTGAAGATCCTATACATATTTTGTATAAAGTCGAAGATGCCATCCATTCTATTTACATTAGTAAAAAAAAAATTAGGCATTTCTTTGCTTTTTTTACTTTCTCATGCACAGATTCTGATTTTAAGTCTCATAGCTGTCGTTGACTCCCACCCATATCTTCTCATATTTTGGGGTTTATGGAATAAAATTGTCATCTACTTTGTTTGTAGATGCTGCCTGTAAGTTTTTGATTTTGCTCTTTTAGCTCTCTGTATATTTTATAGCAGGATTTGGGGAGATTTAAAAATAATACCAATACTTCTATCTTCTCTGGTTCTCCTGTGTTGAGCTGAGTGGGATGGTCTAGATATTGGTGCAGGAAATACAGGTCATGTTTTCTATGCAGTGCTTGCATTCGATAATTTTGTAGAAGTTTTTGCACCTCCAAAGGAAATCCTACTTGAATTAGTGCTAAGGAAACTCCGTAAACCTTGTCCTTATATATGTGCCCACATCCCTCACACTTGTGTTCAGTTTTTATACCTTTGGTGTCAGTGGGACACACATTTGCTTTTTCTTTTATTTGTTTGTGTGTTTTTACTTACCTGGTAGCATCGATTTCAAAGCCAAGTGAGAAATTCAAGAGGAATCTTCTTGAAAATCATCACTTTAACTAAACTTAGATTTATCACCATATCTTGATTTTGACAAAAAAAAAACCAGAGAAAATATCTTATCTTTTGGTTTTTGGTTGTTTCATTGATAAAAGGCCTATCTCTTATTTGTACTCCAATAATTATCACAGTGCCTGATAATTTAAGTAAATTGACATAATTTGATATTGTGCATATTTTTGGACTTCTGTGTATTAGATACTTTGCAAAGTGCTTTGATATAATAGTGAATAGGAATAACATGATACCCCTTATTTGATCAAAGAAAATACTAGTAGATGAATTATGACAATCTATCAAGCATCAGACCCACAAGCATCAGCGTATGTTCACTAGCCATCCATCGCTTCTAATCAGAACTACAAATTTATTGCATGATACCATAGATTCCAACGGTAATTTATGCTTGTGTGTTTAATGTCTTACTTTTTTTCCTAACCTCAATAAATTGTAAGCTCGTTGTACACAAAACAATGACTGGGTCACCTTTGTCTTTTACTAGTCATAGCACAGAACTTAAGTATTCAGTGTTTGCTGGGCTAATCAATTAATGTAAAGGAAATAGTAACATAGAGGAGGAAAAGACAATTAGGAACCAGAAGCTTAACTCATTCTTACATTTTTGATTAACTCATATAGCACCTCTGAAGGTAAGTTTATATATTCATAAAATAAACTATCTCTGAGAACACACCTTTCACCTTCTGTTACCAGTGTTCTGTGGAAACGTGTATGAGAGCACCAAAGTCAGATTGATTTTGTTGCTAAAAAGAATTAGGAGATATCATAAATAAGCTATTAAGATAAATAAAAGCAATATTAAAAGTGATTTAATTATTTTTCAGCTTTATTGAAGTATAATCAACAAATAAAATTGTATATATTTAAAGTGTGCAATGTGATGATTTAATATAGGTATACATTGTGAAATAATTTTCAAATCAAGTTAATTAGCACATCTATCACCTCACATAATTATCGTGTGTGTGTGTGTGTGTGTGTGTATGTGTGTGTGTGGTGATAATGCTTAAGATCTGCTGTCTTAGCAAATTTCCAGTATACAATACAATGTTATTAACAATAGTCACTATGCTGTAAAAATAAATAGGAAAAATGTATTAATGGTAAATGTTAAGTCATGTAGCTTGAAACCATATAAAAAATGATTTCACAGACATGGGTTCTGGGACAGGTTAGGATTGTCACAATTTTATATTATAAAGGATATTTAGTTACAACTGACTGTGATCTGTGTAACTCCAGAATTTGACTTTCCAGCTGAAAGTATTTTTTAGCCCAATAGGCTAAGCACTGCATGAGGTGTTGAAATACAACATTCAAAACAAGGGAAAAGATAGACTTATGTTGAAGTTTCTCTTTACTCTTTTGGCTGGAGGAGGTATATACATGAATATAGACAAACTAAAATGTGCTCGTTGGAAGAAATTGGAGGGCATAATTTTTATATATAAACATTATTTTTTTAAATATAAAATTTTTTTAAATATAAAAAATTATTTTTTAAAATATAAAAAATTTTTATATATAAAAATTTTTATATATATAAAATTCTTCACCTTCATAAAGGTGAAGAATTCTTCACCTTCATAGTTTTTATATATATAAATTATTTTTTTAAATATAATTTTTTTAAATATAAAAAATATTTTTAAAAATATAAAAATTATTTTTTATATTTAAAAAATTCTTCACCTTCATAAAGGTGAAGAATGGTAAGATGGGAGACAAAGTTTAAGTGGGTACTTGGAAGTTTTAAACAATATTTCAAATAGAGTGAGGATAATTTGGTGTATTAATGTTCTAGTAAGATTGTACAGTGGATGCATCTTTAAAAAGTCATATTTCAACTATTATGGATACAAAATAAAAAATAATGTATAATAAAAATTCTCTGAAATGTTTCAAGCAGTGTTTTAACAACCACCTTCTATGAAAGGCTGAATTGTTGGTTAAATCTCATTAAGTTGTCTCTTAAGTCCCTTTTATAGCTAAAACTCAATGATTATAGAGTATCATCTGTTTTCATTCTATTTACTTAACATTATGTTTTGCTTCATACATGAAAAGCTCATTAAAAATATACTCTCTGGGGCAAAGCGTAAGCATAGCAATATAGTATCTTTATGCATAAAGTGGCCTTAATGTAGAGAGAACATCATTAAAATTAAAAGAGAAAATTGCTGATTTTGTCTTTGAAGGACATAAATACAAACACACACATAGGCGCACACACACAAACACACATATCCAATTTTAATATATTCCCCCGCCCCCCCACCAAAATGTTAGGAAATTATCTTCTCTCTGTGTTAACTGGAGCTATATAGCACCATGACTATATGTAAAGAATAGTGATATAAATGATGACCTGGAAAAATATGACTTATTTTTATGTGAGTGTCCATAAAAGCAGTATCATCCCGTTGTATATTATTGGATTCAATATTCATCCCACTCAATTATTCTGAATTGGATTAACATTTTCACACACTTTTATTAAAAAAGTATTTTAACTTGCCAACCAAAGCATTATAGCCAACATATTCTTACAAGATATTTTGGCTATCTTTATTTCACTTAAGAAGCTTTAAGTTCTATAAAAGTATTAAAAACAACTTTAAGATAGCCACTGTTGATAGGAGAAAAAAAATAGAACTAGAGAAACAGGAGTTTAGAAACACAATCAGATACAAACAAAGAACAGAGAACAAGAATAATCTAGACTGTCAGAAAGCCAAGATATTGCCATTTGTTTCTCCTTGAGGATGAATACATTATCAAGGATTAGTAATGCTATAGAAATTAGATCCTAGGGAAAATGTCACCACCTCTTTGACAATAACTACCTATCAGAGCTGAACAATGTGAAATCTGGATTCTGTGTCTATCTTTAAATGAGCCACGGAGTGATGTCATATCATTTGTTTTCCTTTTTTGTGACTTAGTAAATTGACTTGGCCTGCAGTAGCTGATGTTTGTTTTAAATTTAAGGAGATATTCAGTTGTGTTGTAAAAGAGAATAAAGTTTTACCTCGATTTTGTTAGTGTTGCACATCACGTCATAGAAATATTTTTTTAGTAACAATTCATATTTATCTAAACATCTGCCAGAAAAGGTCTGGTGACTATCCCCAAGCCCTTGACAAAACTGATTAACAAAACACCATGCCAGGTAGTTTGTATGTCTTTAAGTGTTGGCACAGTATCTGCATAATATTTCCATTAAAAATGTTTAGCGTCCAATAATAATATCATTTTCTAAAAAAAAAAAAAAAGAAAAACAAAACTATTTGGAAAGGAAGACCAGGGGAAAGAAAAACCTTAAACACAGCAAATTAGAAGTCAAAATGTGTTTTCAAAGTTCATTATTCACAATTCTGTAATCCAAAAACACTCCCCAAATTTTAAAAATTAAAAAAAAAATTCCATAAATCCTGCACAAACTTATTTGGAGGCAAAACCTGACCCTGAAAAAAATGTGAGACTCTAAGTTTAGTTTTTTATTTGCCTACATGAATATTCAAACGTTTTACTTTGGAAATAGTGAAGTATTTGATAACAGGATGTAGCCTCAGGATATGCAAGGATGGTCTATGATGTATGTACTGTATTACCTTTTCAAAATCTGAAGTATTTCAGATATAATACTCCCTGGGCTTCAAATAAGGGATTGTGACTTCTGTCATAATTGTTGATTGATTTTTATGTGAAAATCATTAGGGTAAATCTTGATAAGGCATATTTTCTGGGAGAAATAACAGTCTGAGTGATGTGTAATCCAAAGACTAGAATATTATGATCAGAAATTCGAGTGTGTATTTAGAGTGAGAAGTGAATTTGAAATGGGATGTTTCAGGTGAAATAATGGGAACTTCCATTAAGGGATCCCGTACCTAACTGATGTATTCTGATGTGTGTTTAGTTTCATAGGTTTTAGTTAAGGGAAGAGTTAAGAGATGAAATCATTCTGAGTTAGTCTCCCCCTTTCAGTTCCTTTAGAGAAAACTGCCTGTCTTCCATGAGAAGATAAATAATGGTCTTGTCCCTTAAGTCCAAAGATAAGCTTTTGTGCTTCTGAACTGTTCCGGGCTTCATGAATCTAAATGTTAAATACTTCCAAGCAGAAAAAATGTAAGAGATAACAAGTAGAATTGCATCACCAACAACATCGAGTTATACATCTTAAATATGTACAGTGTTTATTTGTCAATTACACCTCAGCAAAGCCAAAAAAAACAAGAAATGTTAGCTGTGGTTTACTGTATTTTAGGTATATATCAAATGTCAATATTTTATGTACTTTTTAAACTATTTCATGACCTGTATCACATTCTCTGTAACATTGCTAAATTTTTTCCTTTCTTATTGAATAATAATTTGCATATATTTTATTCAGTTGAAATTTATCTTTTTAAATTTTTTAAAAATGTTGTTAACACTTAGCATGAGATCTACTCTCTTCAAAATTTAAATGTACAATACAATATCATTCACTATGTTTTACAGCACATTTCTAGGATGAAATTTATTAAATAAGAATTTAATTTTAACAAATATTTTTATTAAGTAATAATATAGCTCAAAGTTTATTAATTCAATTTAAGCTATGAATTATTATTTCTTGACATTTTCAAATGAACAAAAAAAAATGTCATACTTTCCTAGATTTCATGCATTCACAATTTTGAATTTGTTTGGAGCAAGGCATACATACATAAAAAGCAAAACCCAGAAAAAGTTCATCTTTCTATTTACTGAAGATTTTGCCAGATCATTGTTTTCCAGCTCCTTCCCAGAATGGAGGAGGCTTGTGTGTGACATGGCATAGCCTTCAGCGTGGGTGCTGCCTAGGTGGTAACACTTCTATCTCTTGGGGAAGATTGTTTCAGGGACCAGGGGCTGAACCCATAACGGGCTAGGCTGGGGACACCCATTTTGAGGATTGTCAGGAAATTTTTTCTGAGTTGGAAGGTGGCATGTGGCAGGGCTGAGGCTCAGATAACTCTATACTTCTTTTCTTTTTTTTTGAACAGCTTTATTGAGGTGTAACTGGTATACAAAACTGCACATATTTATACAGTTTGATGAGTTTGGACATATGCATTTATCTGTGAAACCATCACCACAATCAAAGTAATAGATATATCCAACACATCCAAAAATTTGCTTGTGTTCCTTTGGTTTGGTTTTGTTGTGGTAAGACACTTAATATGAGATCTACCCTCTTGACAAATGTTTACATGTACAGTACTATATTGTTAATTATAAGCATTCTGTCTGCACGCCCATGTTAATTGAAGCATGCTCACTGTTGCCAAGATATGGAAATAGCCTAAATGTCCATTAATAGATAAATGGATAAAGAAAATGTGATATATACACATCATGAGACAATATGGATGAAGCTTGAGGACATGATGCCAAGTGAAATAAGCCAATCACAGAAGAACAAATACTGCATGATTTCACTTATATGGGATGTCTAAAATAGCCAGTCTCAAAGAAGCAGAGATTAGAAATGGTGGTTGCCAGGGCCTAGGGAGAGGGGGAAATGTGAAGTTGTTGTTCAATGGGTATAAATTTCAGTTATGCAAGATACTTGTAATTTTTTGGTATATTCTAGACTGTACTCATAGATGAGTGGTTTTCTGATACATCTATTAAAATTAATATATGCAGGAGTCTTGAGTTTTCATAGCATGAAGAGAAAATTAAATGAATAACAACCTTGTTTATATCATATTTTGTGCAAAACTTTATTTGACACACCCCAGGGAAGAGTTTTGTTTTTATGGTGTTTCTATCCTCTTATTCAAGACTGCCAGTATAATAAAGCTGCATTTGGTGGAACAATGTCTACAGACAGTTTCCCGAAGCCACATTTCATTCATTAATGAATATTCTATTTCTTGAGAAGGTTAGAATGTGGCAGCTACTCTGAAGTTCAGGTCAGAACGTGTCCACTCAGTGGCCAGTGATCAGGACACATAAAGCAAGTCCTAACATGCTGAACTTGCACAAGCCAGATGTACGCTATTAGACACAATTAGATTCCGAGTCCAAAGAGCTGCTTTCCATGCCGATGGCAAAAATGGAAGATATTAATTGCACTGCTTAGAGTTTGAGCCTCTTCAGCTGAAATAGATGTTTTGTGATTTCCCCAGGAGCATGAGGCTTGAAGCTGAAATATATTTCATGACAGATTGACAATTAGGGCAGCTTTTAAAAACATATTTTAGATTCCAGAATGTAAAACAAGAACAAATAATAAAGGGTTTTATCTTCTCTTTCCAACACAAGTAAATTATTTTTGAAGGATTCTCTTTTTTAACATTTTCAATTTTTTGGCAGAAAGATATTTGTTTTTCTTCTATTTTGCTTGTCTATGGAAATACATTAGTGCTATATTTTAGGAGTTTTAAAGTAAGCAATAATAGCTATAATTATAATTTATGAATATTCAGGATGGGGGTAAGTATGGAAAACAGCCAAATATTTTAGTTTGTATGACATTAATTGTGGTATTTGTTATTAAGGGTGTGCCTCCCCCCCCCGAACCCACAAATATGCCCATACACTAATCAGTGGAAACTTTGAAGTTGTTACATCATATGGCAAAGAGACTTTGCAGATGTCATTAAGGTTAGGGACCTTTAGATAGAAAATTATCCTGAGATGATTTGGTTGGGAGCAATCTAATCACATGAACCCTTTAAAGCGAAGAATTGTCTCTGGCTTGAGGTAGAAGAAAGATGTGGTAGAAGAAGTCAGAGAGAATTCAAGAGTGATAAAGGTTGAAAATGCCATTGCTCCATTGCTGGCTTTGGGACATAGGGGCCCATGTGCAAGGACCACAGCATGGTCTCTAGGGATTAAGGGTGGCCCCCTAGATGACAGCTGGAAAGGAAAACAGGTTCCGCTAACTGTGTGCATGGGCTTGAGAGTAGATTTTTCCTAGAACCTCTTGACAACAGCCCAGTAGCAGACACTTTGATTTCCTGTAACCTTTATAACCTGGAGTGGAGAAACCAGCTGAGTCAATCCAGACTTCCAGCGTATAGAACTGTGAGATAATAAATATACGATGTTTTTAGGTGCTAAGCTACTGGTAATTTATTATGTCAGCAATAGAAAACTGACCCTAATTTATGTCCTACCTCCTTTCAAAAATGATTTGGGGTGAATTTTAATAAACAGAAGCACTAATATGTTATAATGAAATGTTTTAATAATTTGAGATTAATTAATAAAATATTTAATATTAATAAAGGATTAATTAATGTAGAATCAGCAGTAAATACAGCTAACTGGAAACATACCAGTTTTTCAGAAGAAATATACTTTTCCTTAGTTTGAAATTCAAAAAGGATATTTTTCATTAATTTTAATTATTTAATTAATTTATTTTAACATAATTGTCAAAGAGCAGCATAATGGGCTTTACCTATTTGTAGAATATACACGAAATTCATGAAATAGTTACTCCTTATGGCGTTTCTCAGGCAATTTAAAGAATGATAACCAAAATTCAGGTAAGATATTTCTTCATGAGGTATAAATTAAATGTGCATTATGTACATACTTTATGGAGACCCAGAAAAAGGTAAACTCATAATGGAGAAATTTATATCAAGTGCATTTACCCAGAGGTTCTCAGATAAATTGACATAATTTAATAATAAAATACTAAAAACCATAATTAAATAGGGAAACAGACACAGAGTTGTCATTTTTAATGAAATAAGATGGTAAAAACAATCTTTCATTGATGAATGTTTTTTCATGACCAAAAGGAAATTAACAGCAAAATGTAGGTAGTACATCCTAGCATAAAGAGAGTACTATAATTTTTATAACTTGAAAATATTTAAACGTATATATTTATGTTCTTTGTTCAACTACGAAACACAAGCATATGAGCAAAAATTAATAAGATCTAAAAAGGTATAAATTAAACTGTCTACTCTTGCTCCTGTATCCGTACACCCCGCAATCCCTTTTCTCAACATATAACCTCATCACTGTTTTTTTATGCAGATTGAAGCAAATACAAATATGCTGTATGTTTCTCTGTGCCTCTCCCTTCTTTCACAAAAGACAGAACACTGTGCACATTCTATACCTTTCTTTTTTCAGTTGTCATTTAATTATTCAGATGAGTACAAAAATAACTTTCTCAGATCCTTTCTATAGCTGTACAGCATTCTGCTGTGTGGATGTACCTTAGTAATGGACATGAGTTATTTTCAATCTTACGTCACTATAATCAAAGCAACAGCGACTGCTTTGTATGTATGTGTTTGTTTTTTTTGGTTTGGTTTGGTTTGGTTTTTACTCGTACTGTTGGATCTGAAAGATAAGGCCCCAGAAGAGGGACTCTTGGGTCAAGTGATAATTGAGTTCATAATTTTGATAGCAGTTCCTCCAGTTTCTTCCCTAAGACTGTATGAAGTCGTTCACTTCTACCAGCATTGTACTAGAGCATCTGATGCACCATACATTGCTATTGTGAAACTTTTGCACTTTTTCCTCAGATTTGTGAGAAATGGCATCTCAGTCTAGTTTTCATTTTTATTTCTCCTTACTACAAGTGGAGTCCATCTTTTCATATACTAGAGAGTGATACATTTTTTACTTTCTCTGTGATCTTTTACTTTTTTAATTGATTTGAAGTTCTTTATATTCTGAATACAAGTTCTTTCACATATATGTGTGTGTATATATGTATATATGTACACTCATGCAAATAACATGTGTAAATATATGTATGATATACATAAACAAAACTAACAGCATGTCCCACTCTGTGGCTTGTTTATTGTGTAATTGAATAATTTTCTTTTTCTGGGTGGCCGACGATTTTATTCTAAATATCTAGGACTCTAGAAGTTTACATCCCACCATCCACTTGTGAGAATTCCAGTTGCTCCACAGCATCACGAACACTTGTTATAGTTTTTTATTCCTTTTTCTCATTTAGCTGTTCTGTTGAGTAAATAGTAATATCTCATTGTGGTTCTAATTAATATTTTGGGATGGTTAATAAAATTGAACCCCTTTATATGCTCAGTGAAGGTTTGAAAATTGTGCTCTAAATGGCTCCTTCAGATCTATCGTCTATTTCTACGTGATTGCTTGTCTTCTTTTCACCAACTTATAAGTGTTTTAAGTGCAAAGCCTTTATCAGATCTAAGAACTGCAAATATCTTCTTCCAGTTTGTAGCTTGATTTTTCACTCTATTAATGCTGTGTTTTGATCAACATACATTAATCTTAATGAAGCACAGTTTATCAGTTTTTTTGGTCTGTACAGTTAGCATATTTTCTGTGCATTCTTTCTAGTGTATAGAAATATAATCGTATATGGAATAAAGATCTTATATTCAAAGATCTTGATGAACTCTGTTGGGTTTTTAATACTGATTAATTTTATCCTGAATGTGTATAATAAGTGCTCTACATCAGAAAGAGATTGATTACCTCACATTACAGAATAAGTGTGTCAGCCCCCTCCCCTTCTTTGTCCTAGAATTTACTCTAAGTGTGATGGGATGTGAGTCAGGTTAAGTTTCCTAACTTAGAAGCTGGATACCCCATACTCAGTGGATAACAAAAAATGATGTTTTTCTGCTTACAAATGCAGCTGCTCCCCTCCCCTCTTGGAAGGATCTCCTGACTCCAGCCTTTCGGTATATGAATAAAGTCTCTCCAGGAACAAGATACCCCAGACTGTCTCAGTTGTCACAACTTAAAGATGTTTCCAAATTCTGTCTTTCATCTCTTGTGACATGTAAATATCCAGGAAGGTAGTATTGGAGTCTTCTAGCACTGTGGTGTTAAAGACTTTGCCAGGATGTAACCATTTAGCCCTCTAAGGGAAATACCATACGTTTTATTATCCTTTGGATCAGAACAATTAATTAGACAAATGATTATAGATTCAATTGTCATGATATGCGAAGAGACTTAGAAGACTAGGGCTTTTTGCAAGAGCACTGAGAAATCCAGAGAAATTTTCTTTCTCTACAAATTCAAATATAAATTCTAAAGGTTTGTCCGTTAGAACTTTAGATTTTCTAGGAATTCAGTTATGCTCCATTTGAATAATTTCTGTTTTAATCATCCCAATCCTATAGCTCTGATTTCTTCTACTTGCCTTATTGTGACTTGTATTTAAAGTACAATATTTTTAAAAAGTGGTGATAGTGAGCAAACTTTTCCTGATCACAGATGGAAATTTTCTGATGGCATGTTGGAACTCTTCTGTATTAATTTGAGAAAATCTCCTTATATTGCTAGTTTGTCACAAATTTTTTATGTTTTGTTTTTTGCTATTAATGGGTGTTGATATTTATAAAGCTTCTTTTATTTATGCAGGTGATTATTTTATGTTTCTTCTTATCTTTTCTGTTAATGTAGTAAATACTACCAATCAATTTTCAAATATTAAACCAATGCAGCATTACTAAAATAGAACCCATAGGGTAAGGAGGTATTGTACTTAGTTGTATTTCCCAAATTTAATATCATTATATCTTTGAGGAGGGTATTACATCTGTATTTATGAGTGAGATGTGTCTATAATGTTCTTTTTTTTTTTATCTCTGCTGGGATTTGGTGTTAAGAAGGTGCTGGCTTTCTGAAACAACTTGGAATCGGTCCCTCTTTTCTACATTACAGAAGAATTTGTGTATAGTGTTACTGGTTTTTAAATATTTGTAAGAATCCACTGAGTAAAGGTACATTGTGTCTTCTCTGTGGGAAAATAAAAAGAAATTCAATTTTTCTAGTACGTATTGGACAACTGAGGTTTGGAAAGCAGTGTTTTTCTGAAAATTTGGACATTTCTTGTGATTTTTTTAAGTAACTTGCCATAAAGTTGCTTATAATATACTCTTGTTAACGATTTGATATCTAGGAACAGTAATGATATCCTCATTGTCATTCCTGACCTTGATGAATTATATTCTTTTCCTTCTTGCTATAAAATCTTGCAATATTAATTGACTTTTGAAGAGTCACTTCTTAGCTTTGTGATTCTTCTCTCATATCTTTGTTTTCTATTTCATGTTTGTCTTCTCTTATCTATTATTTTTCCTTCTTGATTGTGGGGTTAACTTTTTCCCCTGTAAATCTTAAAATAAATGCATGATTTCTAGCTTTTTAATTTCTTTTCTAACATGTATTTAAAGTGATTTACTTTCTTCTTTTCCTCATTTTAACAGCATCTATAAGGTTCAAGTGTTTTATTTTTTAAGTTGTGATTAACTTTTCTATATGTTAAACATCATTTATTTCTTTTACTGTCATTCCTTGCCTTCTTTTGGATGAATCAATGTGTTAATATTCTATTTTTCTCCTCTATTAACTTGATGTTATATATCTCATATAGTCTTCCAGAGGCTTCCTAGAGATTAGAACATTCAACCTTGACTTCTTACATTCTGATATAAATTACTACTTTTTATACAACTTTTTGATACTTCTGGTAACACTAGGCCTTAGAAGTCTCTACTCAATTTTCTCCCTTTATTATGCAATGATTGTGTATATTTTAGTGTTCCATTTTATGTTCACTAATGGAATTTTAATTTTACTTTTTTATTTGATATTGTTCTAGGGTTAAAATAAATATCTTTCATAATTTGTCATGGTCTAACTTCAAATTACATTATATCATTTTATATATGATGTTAAATTCTTACAGTAGTAATCTTAAGTAGACCTTGTCTTTTGTGCTGGTTTTGTCATACATATATATTCTTCATATGCTATAATTGTTACATTGTTAACATTGTTTGCTTTAAATAGTCAATTATCTTTTGAAAGAATATTAACGGGAAAAGTCTTTTATATTTACCCACGTATTTAGCATGTTTGTCACCCTTCATTCCTTTGTGTAGATCCAAGTTTCTGTCCAGTATCTCTTTTCTAATTGCAGGTCTGCTGCTGATAAGTTCTTTTAATTTTGTTTGTCTGAAAAAATCTTATTTTGCACTTATTTTTGAAGGGTATTTTTCCTGGTTAGAATTCTATTCCGATTTTTTTCTTCTTTCAATATTATAAAACTATTTTTACATTGTTTTCTGAATTGTTTTTTTTCTAAAGAGTAGTCTGAGATTTTTCTTCTCTTTTTTCCTTCATATGAAATGAGTTTTTTTTTCTTTGTTGTTTAGATGTCCTCTTTATCACTGGATTCCCTAATTTGCTTATTCTGTTCCTTGGTGTGTTTTTGTTTATTTTGCTTAGGTATCCTTGTCTTTCTTGAATCTGTGAGATTATAGTTTTAACTAAATTTTGAAATATTTTGGCCATCATTCTATCAAAACTTTTTTCTTCCTCCTCCTTATTTTGGGATTCCAATCATAATTATGTTACATCAGTTAATATTTTCCTACACTTAATTGGGGTTCTGCTTTTCTTTCTTTTTTTTTGATGTTTTTTCCCTCTTATTCCTTCAGTTTGCATATACACTATGCTATATCTTTTATTTTACTGAATTTCCTTTATTGTATCATCAGCTGTTAAGACCATTCAGTGAATTTTTCATTTATGTATTTTTAAACTGTAGCATTTCCACTGTACCATGTTCCTAAGGAGCTCATCACTTTTATTATTGTATTCATGTTTTTCTTTAACTCATTGCTCTTTGTCATAGCTATTTTGAAGTCCTTGTTTGCTAATTCCATCATCTGTCATTTCTGTGTCTGTTTTATTGACTGATTGTCTACGTCATTATGCTATACCTCAGGAGGTATATTTTCCTCCTTCTTCACGTATCTTATAATTTTTACTGGATGAATATTATATTTTGAGTATTTGGATTTTGTTGAGTTGGAAAAACTCTCCTGTATTTCTTCTTTACTCTCCTCACACAACTACCACACTTCCTTTCTGCTCACCAAATCTGTCAGGTTTTTTTTTTTCCCCACACATCAAGCAATTCTCTGACACTAGCTGGTTGTCCTACAGTGTAACTCAAATCTGGCACTATCTGTCTAGAGATAGCATCAGCTCCCACAGGTTAAGGACTCAGCCCCACAAAACTGCACCTCTCCACCTGCAGATGCTATTACAGGTCCCAGGTTGTCACCTGTACCTCTGACTGACCTGCCATGAATCAGGGTTCCCATGACCCCTTTCTTGGATTCAGTAATTTGCTAGAATGGCTCACAGAAATCAGAGAAATAATTACATTTACTGGTTTATTATTTAATAAGGGTTATTATACAGAATACAGATGAACAGCCAGACAAAGAGATACTTAGGACAAGGTCTAGAAGTTTCCAAGTGCAGGAGCTTCTGTTCTCATGAATTTGGGCTGTACAATCCTCCCAGCATGTCAATGTGTTCACCAACCTGGAAGCTCTCCAAACCCTGTACTTTGGAGATTTTTGTGGTGACTTCATTATGTAGCCATGATCAGTCATTAACACAGTCTCCAGCTCCTTTGCCTTTCCCAGGGGATGGGGAGTGAGACTGAAAGTTCTCAGCTTCTAATCATTGTTTGGTTCTTCTGGTCACCAGCCCTCATCCTCATGCTCTCTAGAAGCCCACCAAGAGTTGCTTCATTAGCATAAAAGGCAGTCTTATAACCCAGGAACCAGTGTCAAAGACTAAATACTAAAACAAAAGATGCTTTTCCTAATTAGGAAATTACCAGGGTTTTAGGAGCACAGTACCAGAAACAAGAGGGCAGAGATCAATATACGTATATACTTTCTATTATTTTTTTTAACATCTTTATTGGAGTATAATTGCTTTACAATGGTGTGTTAGGTTCTGCTTTATAACAAAGTGAATCAGTTATACATATACATATATCCCCATATCTCTTCCCTCTTGCGTCTCCCTCCCTCCTACCCTCCCTATCCCACCCCTCCAGGGGGTCACAAAGCACCGAGCTGATCTCCCTGTGCTATGCGGCTGCTTCCCACTAGCTATCTACCTTACGTTTGGTAGTGTATATATGTCCATGCCTCTCTCTCGCTTTGTCACAGCTTACCCTTCCCCCTCCTCATATCCTCAAGTCCATTCTCTAGTAGGTCTGTGTCTTTATTCCTGTCTTACCCCTAGGTTCTTCATGACATTTTTTTTTTCTTAGATTCCATATGTATGTGTTAGCATACAGTATTTGTATTTCTCTTTCTGACTTACTTCACTCTGTATGACAGAGTGTAGGTCTATCCACCTCATTACAAATAGCTCAATTTCATTTCTTTTTGTGGCTGAGTAATATTCCATTGTACATATGTGCCACATCTGCTTTATCCATTCATCCGATGATGGACACTTAGGTTGTTTCCATCTCTGGGCTATTGTAAATAGAGCTGCAATGAACATTTTGGTACATGACTCTTTTTGAATTATGGTTTCCTCAGCGTATATGCCCAGTAGTGGGATTGCTGGGTCATATGGTAGTTCTATTTATAGTTTTTTAAGGAACCTCCATATTGTTCTCCATAGTGGCTGTACCAATTCACATTCCCACCAATGGTGCAAGAGGGTTCCCTTTTCTCCACACCCTCTCCAGCATTTATTGTTTCTAGATTTTTTGATGATGGCCATTCTGACTGGTATGAGATGATATCTCACTGTAGTTTTGATTTGCATTTCTCTAATGATTAGTGATGTTGAGCATCCTTTCATGTGTTTGTTGGCAATCTGTATATCTTCTTTGGAGAAATGTCTATTTAGGTCTTCTGCCCATTTTTGGATTGGGTTGTTTTTTTGTTATTGAGCTGCATGAGCTGCTTATACTTTCTATTATTTTTTAAGGAAGTTGTCTTCTTTAAGAGCATGTAATTCAAATTGACTGGCAGTTAAGCTACTAATGATTGGCTTTATATTTTCCAGGCTTTTTATTTGTTTTGTTTTTAAAGTTACGATGGTTCTAAAGTAGCCTTTTCTTTAGGGCTTATATATCTATACTCCCGGCAAATTAAAAAAATAAGGAGAGACTACATTCAAAAAGACTAATGCAGTAGGAAGAGACTCCAACCTCAGCCTCTGTAGGCATCACAAAATTAAACGGGAAAAGTATTTTCTTCTATAAAGAGGACTGTATTCATTTCCTAGGGCTGCCATAAATAATTAGCACAAAATTGCTTGCTTAAAATAACAGGAATTTATTTTCACAGTCTGAAGGCCAGATGTGTGAAGTCCAGGTGTCAGAAGGGCTGTGCCCCCTCTGAAGACTCTGGGAGAGAACCCTTCATTTTCTTTCCCAGACTCTGGTGGCTGCAGACACTCCTGGGCTTGTATATTCATCACTCCAGTCTCTGCCTCTACCATCACACAGCCTTCTCCTCCTCTCTGTGTCTTCTCCTCTTCTGTCTCTGATAAGGACACTTGTCATCAGATTTAGGGCCCAACTGGATCGTCCAGAATGATATCTCAAGAGGTTTAGCTTAACTCCATCTGCCAAGACCTTTTTTTCCAAATAGGTAACATCCATGGATTCTGGGAGTTAAGATATGGACATATCTTTGGGGGACCACTATTCAACCCACTACAAGGAATCAGCAAAGCTAGCAGGGATATTGTGAGAGGGGGACAAGCAAGTGGAGGGGAGCAGACAGCATGACTGGAGAGGATCTATAGGAAATGACCTTCTCCATGGTCAGCCAGTTTCCAAAATGAGCTGATAAGCGGGGATGTTCTGCATGTTAGTACTTGCTTATTCTTGAGGGAAGGAGAAAAGTCTGACTAAAGTTAGGTCAAGCCAAGTCAACATGTAAGTTTCAGGCAATCGTGAGCACTTGGTGACTGCTAAAATAGAACACTTCTGGGGTCTACCTGAATGCTTTAGGTGTTTAGTACAGTCTCGCCAATTGGGATGGTAAGAGCTCAACTATCTCCTGGTCTTGTGAATGTTGGGGGAATTAGTTTATTTTTTATATCCCCCTAGTAGTTTCTTCCCTGACATCTTTCACCCTAAATATGTATAGCTTATTATTCAGGAGCACGCTCAGGGGGAGCCTTCCAAAGATTTCTGCATCTCTTTTTCTACACAGGTCCTTTCTTCACAATAATCTTTCCCATCAATTCTAGCCATTTTGGCCTCCTTGGATTCTGAAATCTCAGCTCAGCCAGAGCATCATGCATGCTTGTTTTCCTTCTCCCTGTGCTGCAGTCCAAAAAGTGCCTCTAGGTAGAAACTCAATAATCATACACCTCACTCATTTATTTCCTTTATATCATGGATCAAAATTCTGTAATGCCTTTATCCCATGTCTTAAAGTTTTTCCAGCTGTTGAATTATTTACAATGGACAGGCAAGTACTGTAGTGGTTCCCCGATTGTAGCAGAAGGGGAAAGCCCCCAGAGCAGAGTGATTTTTAATTGAAACTTTCCACAGCCTCTTCATTGAAATCATGTTTACTTCCTTATGGCAAAGAACTTTGTTCATGCTGTTGCCTTTTCCAAGGATGAAATATGACACAGGGACCTGTTTTTAAAATTTATCTACACCTTTCAGAAGCCTTGGCCAACATGTAACCCTTGGACCTGAAGCAGCAGAATTATTTCATTGCCATCACGATTAAAGTCTTTCACTGCCTTGTTTACCAGGTAGAACAATCAGGGACTTAGGTTCAGTAGAATTGTAATGTCAAATGCCAGGCTGTAAACATGAGGGAAGGATGAAATGTGAAAGAAATGGAAACATTATATATTGACTATTGCTTTTATGAAATTTTTTACAAAAATGAAGGAGAGGGGTGCATTTTGATGGGATATCTGAAGTAGCAGGATTGGAGAAAAATTGCTTTTGTTTGAGGTAAGAGGACATGTATATGCTTTTAGACTGGGAGAATGAATCATTTGGAAGAGAGAGGATGGAGTGGCAAATATTTGACAGAGAAGAACCTGGCAGAGTTAGAAAAAAGATGGAATGAAGGGAAGGGGTTAGGAGTGAAATTCACTTTGAAAGAAATAGAAGTATCGTTTTATCTCACTCAAGAGAAAGAAACACAGAAAAGGAAATATTTGTTATTGAGATCTTACTATGTGTTAGATGTTATGCATACTAATTTAGTCTGTGCTCATGGGACAAACTAGGTAAACATTAGTATTCCTATTTCAAACATGAGAAATTGAGATTGTAGAGTTTAAATAATTTGTACTTTCTCTATCTATAGCCAGTGTGAACCTTTTACAGCAAAAAAAAATTCAAGTCATTTTTCTACACGAGACCTCCAAAGATGCCCCATCCTAAACAGAATCAAAACCAACGTGCTCTGGCTTACAAGGCCCACACGGCCTGGCTTCCACATGTTGGTCTGAACTCACCTGTCCCCTCTTTTCCATGATGTGCTCGGCTTTATCCACCTGGATCTTCCTTCTCTCTCTCCTCCAAACTCCCAGAGCTCACTCTCATTCCAGAGCTTTGTGCTCACTCTTCCCTCTACCAGGAATTACTGTGAGCTTTCTTATTTCACTACCTCAGTCGTGCTTCTGCTCAAATGTGTTTCTTCAGAGAGGCTCTTTCTGACCATTCTATTGAAAATTGTACTTATTTTATCATGATATTCCACTTTTGATATCTCTGTATCTAGCTGCCCAGATACATATTTAATTTCTGTCATATCCACTAGAATGTGTGTTCCACAGAGAAGGCAATACATTGTTTGGCTGGTTCACTATCGTGGCCTCAGAGCCTGGTGGGTACCTGGCACATAGTAGCTGCTCAATAAAAATTTATTGGATGGGGGCTTCCCTGGTGGCGCAGTGGTTGAGAGTCCGCCTGCTGATGCAGGGGACGCGGGTTCATGCCCTGGTCCGGGAAGATCCCACATGCCGCGGAGTGGCTGGACCCGTGAGCCATGGCTGCTGAGCCTGCGCGTCTGGAGCCTGTGCTCCACAGCGGGAGAGGCCACAACAGTGAGAGGCCCGCGTACCGCAAAAAAAAAAAAAAAATTTATTGGATGAATAAATGAAATGAGAGAAGAGCCATAGCTAAGAAATCACAAGAACCTTAATTCCAAAATTCTTTTACTTTTTATTCCAGCCAACTAAGGGAAGGTGAGGATTCTCATATCATGTGGTCTTAAAGTTTTACATAGATAGCAAAGTCAGGAATAGCATTTTCCTCATGGGAGCAGTAGAAGGCAGATGGTGACATCTTGACTTTTTTTTGTTATGGTGGTCACAATAAAAGCTAAGCTTAATTGAACGTTTCACATAGTATGGCCTTTAAAATGGTAATTAATAGATACTTAAGAAAATATTAGCTTTGAGGGCTGGAAAAAAATAAGTGAGGAGCAGAATCCAGGCTTCTGAACACATAAGCTATATTCCAAATTTATATTATGGGAAAATAACAAATTTACTTTAGAATTTAATTTAAAAACAAAGTGTTCCAATGAGCTTATTTTTCAATTTGGTTAACTTGTGACATTCTGAAGGCTATTTAGATTGCTTCATTTTTTCAGACTTTTTTTTTTTTTTTTTTACATAGGAAGGTACTGCTTTGGAGTATAATGTATTTTCCTAGATAATGTTTATTACATTATTTGAGGGTTTACAGAGGACAGGTCAGGCTGACAAAGGAGCTGGACTAGACTATACATCTGAAGAAATCAATAAGTGCATAAACAAAATCAACTTTAGAAACTAGGCAGATTCGTTAATACTTTACTGCTTCATTTATATTTCGGCATTTTTATGATGAAATTTACCTTGTGGCACTTACTGTTTTAATAATCTTTTCTACTTCAGAAAAGAACAAAGGATTTGCTTAGTATATGAAATGAGATTGTTTTACTTTTCATGTGCTTTGATTGTTTTTGAATTTGGGCGTTATTGATTATGGTAGATAAACATTAAGTCACAAAGCAATTTATACATGAGCACAGTAATTCTTCATCCTGTTCATTGAGGGCAGGTTTGAAATTGAAATGCCATACACCATTATGAGGAGCCAGTGGTTTATGCATGAGGGCAGCCTAGAATACTTCGCTGGAATTAATGTCATGGAAACTCTTGGAAAAGCAAATGGAACGCTGAGGTTATTTGTAATTTTCCTACCTCTTGTTATCCTATTTCCATTTTAAAATATTGATTTAAAAAATAAACTTAAGAATAATAATCATAAAGATGATATTAGATTAACAGTCATTCCTGTTATTTCGCTATTTCATAAATTTAGCAAGAGAGGAAAAGTTAATGTTCTATCTTTCTATTGACTTCTTGGGCTCATAAAAAGCCATAATCCTATAGCCATATAATCAGCACAAGTCAGGAAAAGTTAAGTAAATCAGAAATGGACTGAGGTCGATGTGATTTGATGTGAATTTTCTTTTGGCGTTTTAAAGGGTTCTTGATTTTACCTGACCTGAAAAAGTTAATAATGTGTTTCTCCATGCATAGGAGATTTTATAAATATACATACCACCAAACTGCAGGAAAAAATACTCTTCTTGATTCAAATGAATGACTATGTAAATTTGGAGGGAAAAAAGGATATATGTTCATTAATATTCAGCGAAAAAGGAATACTAGGTGTTTACATCTGAGAAAGAAAAACATTGTTAAAATTGAAATACAAACTCTAGTTGTCACATGTTCATGTCAACTTTGGTTTCTTCAGTACTAGTAATATTTTATTACATCCACACTCAAGAAAAGTTTCTGAAACATACAAATGTTTAATTCTTTAATGTGGATGAATTGCTTCTGACATTATGTAGATCTACTAAAAAGTTACATTAATAAGATTGCAAATGATAAATTACAGATATAAACTCTATTTAAAATCCTGGTCAATAAAATTTCTTTAAAAAGGGGAGGTTGGGGAGGGAAGGATTGGGGGTTTGATGTTAGCAGATGCAAACTATTATACATAGGATGGATAAATAACTAGGTCCTGCTCTATAGCATAGGGAACTATGTTCAATATCCTGTGATAAACCATAATGGAAAAGAATATGAAAAAGGATATATATATTCTTTTCAACAGCTTGGAAAAAGTACTAAATGTCTCTCTACCTGTTACCTCATTTGAAAAATGGGTACAATAACATTTTTCCATTTCAGTGATATTTTTAAGAGAATCAAATGAACGTTTAAAAAATGTGAGAAATGGCTCTTAAAATGAGGATATAGCTATAGAAATATTGATAGCATTTTTGGCTATGGAGATATTATTGCAGCTTCATCAGATGGACCTGTGGAAGTTATTGAAGGAGTAGAGAACACTGGTGGAAGGAGAACTTCCAGAACAATTATTAAGATGTTCTCTATTGCCCATCAGCAGAAAATATGAACCTAAAAAGGTGAAAAAAAAAAAGAGAAAATTGGGTCAGGATGGAGGAAAGGAAGAAGAAAAGAATGTGGAGAAATAAGAGCAAATAAAAGAAAAATATTATTTTACAGATTGTTGACTGTGGAAGAAGGAAAAAATAGATCACAGAACTGGCAATATTTATGAGGGTCCAAGAGCCTGGGCCAATTTTCTGAAATAACTATGAACTGTAGTAGAGTCTGTCACCATCACAAACTGAAGTAAACCAAAGGGGAATGTTTGTATTAACTACAGTCTCTTGAAAAAATGTATTTATCCCTGTATTGCAGGTATATAAATTCATACTAAATTGAATTAGGGAAATATTTAAATCACTTATAAGTTTTTATATATTTGGGGGGGTTACTATCTGTCTATCTTAGCTAAAATGGATTAAAAGTTTTTAAAGGTTTCAATCATAGGGTATGTTCAATTACATAGGTTTTTATATAGAATGGATTAATATTTTTTAAAGTCTTCAGCCATAATGTGCCTTTATATAGATTTTTAAAATAAGTGATTCACTTATTTGCACAGTTCGAATCAAGATTGATTTCTGTAAATCTTAAGTTTTTTCAGTGTTAGTAATGTCTTTATTACGTCAAACACAGTAGGAATTAAGATACTTAGGTACCCTCATGGACACAAAAGTAAATCAAGGTGGTAGAGTGATAAAGATGGTATAAGCAGAAAACTGTAAAGCTGTGTGATGTGGTAGAAAGTGCCCTGGGTGGGGCAGGGTGGGGTGGGCAACAGGGGAAATGATTGGTTGTTTTCTGTCCTGGCTTTTGTAAGTATTACCTACTATTTTGGGTAAACATCTTGATCTCACTGAACCTCAGTCTTGCTATGTAAAGTGTAAAATGGGGGAAATGCTGTGTGTGCCCTTTATAGGCAAAAGACAGATAATGTGTATTGAAAATACTTTGTAACCTATGAAACACTATGTGCATGTAAGAGGGCATAACTTTTCCTGGAGCAAATTTGTGCTGCTTCTATGTAGAGGCAATATTAAAAAGTTCTCATAATCTCTTTAGCATGAACTCGGTGCTATAGATGGCATTCATATTGTGCCATGAAAAAAAGTGTGTTATTCTGATATTCTACAAATTCCAGAGAAAAGACAGAACAGTTTGAGATTTGAGATGGAGATTATGCCTGTGAAAGAGACTTCTGGCAAGTGGAGGATGGAGTTAACCACCTGCCAGGTATGAGTCCCATAGGCAGAGAAGGATTATGGCTCTACAGGGGAGAGTCAAAGGCATGCTATAAATGTGATGCGAGAAATCGTTTGAGTGTAAATATGCAGTCAGGAAAAGTGTTCCAGTGTGGAGCACAAGGCATAGCTGTGCTTTCAGGAAAAGAGGTTTTGGGGTAACCTCTGTGAGAAAGGAAGGTCATATATAAGCAAACTATTGAAAACTTATTTTAATTATCCTTTCTCTAAATAGGTCTTATATAATGAATTTCAATTCTTGAAGATCGTCTTTTGACTTAGATTGACTGATATTAACTGTTTAAACTAGGGAAAATTTCATAGGGTTCTATTTGGCAAACCAAATTGTAGGTGCCAAAGACAACGTAATTTTAAATGATTATTCACTGGGTCTTAGCAAACATGCCCCTCTACAGGCTACTTTAGGGCATTGAGTGCTATGACTGTGGGGAACGTAAGCAAGGCAGTAAACTGACGGTTAAGATGAGGCTTATCTCTTTTTGCCTCTATTCTCTATTTGATAAGATTATAGGTGGTACCTTTTTCAAATTTAGCAGGATTCCCAAGTATGTGTGTAATTTGAGTCTTAGTATTGACTAGGTAGTGAAGGTTGGCCAATTCGTCCATTTCAGCAGATGTTAAAGTTAATTCAGAATCTACATTATAGATGGGCAAAAGACAAACTGCATGATTTTTATCTTTTATTGTGTAACTTCTGGTAAATTTTGGATACCCATTTGGAAGAAACTGAATTGTGAACCTCTTTCAGATCTTTATTCATTTATTGTTTATTTCCTCCCACTGTATCCAAATTTCTTTCTTTTTAAATCTTCTTTCTTATCTCTCTCTCTCTCTCTCTCTCTGTTTTGTGGTGACTAGATATACTTTGGGTGTGGGGTTTGGGGGAGTTTCTCTCTAACCTGCTTACATTTTATATATTTCGGCCACCAGAGAGCTTCAAATTAGTATCATCAGGGTTAGGAGCCTTGTGGCAATGGTAGAAGAACCCCCTGGGCTCTGCCCTTGGGGAACCATGCGTGCTCTTCCCTATATCCCTGAGGATCAGGGTCCTTATTTCAATAGCGGCATAGGCAGCAGTGGCAGCAACTAGGGCGTTTTTGTAGGGTCTTAATGAGTCATGTGATTTTAGGAGTGTGGCCCTCACTAATTCAAATCTTCACATAGTGACTGCTCCTCAAATGTGCCTGTTCTTCCTCCACATGGGCGACCACTTGAGAGGCCCTGATATTGCACCGTGTATGGCCTCTCCCCTGAGCACTCTATAGAATGGAGGCCAGTGCCTGATTGAGACACAGTCAGTCAGTCACAGGGTGAAAGTCATTCCCCTGAGTCTAGCGTTAGTTACAGCTTATGCTGCAGTTAACACAGATGATTCGTTCTAGGACCCAAAGATTGGTCTAGACCAAGAGAAATGACCCATGGCCACTTTTAAGAGAAACCCAATCCCATACTCTTGTCCTAAAAGATAATTAATTATCAAAACACGTGATTTAGGTCAATTAGATTTATAAAAGAGGCTCAGTAAAAAAAAAAAATCGGAAATGCAGCACAAAGTATCACAGCTCAAGACTCAAGCCAGCTATCAAGCAACAGCCCAAAGTACATGCTTGTCACCAGGCACAAAAGAGCCAGTTTGCAAGTCAACATAAGAAGAAAGACCCTGGTGGTGATGGTCATTGTGTAGAGCATCCTGTTCACAGTGCCAGTCGTTGTGACCACTCACAACGACCACGCAAGAGGGAGGGGATATGGGGTGTATGTATATGTATAGCTGAGTCACTTTGTTATACAGCAGAAAGTAACAAAGCATTGTAAAGCAATTATACTCCAATAAAGATGTTAAAAAAAAAAAAAGATGTAGGACAGAAGGAGAAGAGGGAAGAGTGAGGCTAAAAAGCTGTCAGCAAACATCAAAAGTGGGCTCTGACTCTTTATTACACCTCCAAATCGATTTAGAGATTTTATAATTCACACCTATCAGGGTTTTTGTTAAACATCTAAAATTATTTATAGTTATTTATAGGAAAAGGCAAAGTACCTAAAAGAGGCAAGATTTCTTTTAAAAGAATAAACTCGGAGGACTTACATTAGCTGGTCTCAAGACCTAATATACAGTGATCAGGACAGTATGGTGTTGGTATAAGGCTAGAGATATAGATCAACGGAGCAAAATAGATTTTCTGGAAATAGACCCACATTTGTGTGATCAATTAATGTATGATCAAGATGCCAATGTAACGCAATTAAGATAATACAGCTCTTTCAACAAATGGTGCTGGAACAACAGGGTACATATATGGCAAAAATGAGCTTGACCTTTACCTAACGTCATCCATAAGCATTAACTGAACGTGAATCATAGGCCTCTTTGTAAGAGAGAATTTTTTTACATTTCCAAAAGAAAACTTTGGAGAAACCTTTGTGACATTGAGTTAGGTAAAATTTCTTGTACAAGAATAAAAAATGTATGTGAACTATAAACAAAAACAATTAAGTAGAGTTCATCAAAATTCATGACCTTTGCTCTTTAAAAGATATATTTAAGAAATGAAAAGGCAAGCCATAGAAAATATTTCCAAAAGTATGTTAAAAGGCTTTTATTAAGAATATATAGTTGATAAATGCGGGGTTTAGGGGTGCTGACCATCTACATGTAATTTGTAGCTGGCCCTCTGTATCCGTGGTTTCTCTGAACTGATGGTTCCTCCGTATATGTGGTTCCAGATCAGGTGATTCAGGCAACCGCCGATCCTGTAGAAATGTAGTGTTTACTATTGAAAAAAATCCATGTATCAGTGGACCTGTGCAATTCAAACCTGTGTTTTTCAAGGGTCAACTGTATAAATCTCACAAATTAGTAATAGAAAGACAGTTCAATTAAAACTGGACAAAGGGTTTGAAGAGACACTTCACAAAAGACATAAAATACCAATAAGCACATAAAAACATGCTTAATTACACTAGCCATCAGAGATTCAAAAATAAACTACAATGAGATACCACGATACATTCATAAGATTAGCTAAAGTTTTAAAAAACTGAAAATAACTACTTTTGGCAAGAATATGGACTAACCGGAACTCAAACAGTACTAGTAGAAATGCTAAGTCACAAGCACATTGGAAAATAGTATAGCAATATCTTTATAAGGTGGAACATACATTTATGATACCAATCAACAACCCTACTCTTTGATATTCTGCACAAGATAAATGTGAAAGTATTTGTCCAGCTGAATATTTCTGTATATCTTCATTCACATCAGCACTATATCTAATAATAAAAAGACAAAAAAACCCTAAAAACAATCCAAATGTGCATTAAATAGTGAAAGGATAAAATTGTGGCATTACTCAGCAAGAAAAAAAACTATTCACAAAAGTACGACTAAATCTGAAAACATTATAATCTGTAAAAATAATCACACAAAAGACTACATCCTGTATGATCCATTCATATGAACTTCTAGAAAAAATTTCTTTTTAGAGACAGGAAATTGGTAGTTGCCTGGGCTAGATACTGGAAGAGGAGATAGTCTGTAAGGGGCCATGAGAAAACTGTTTAGGACAATAGAACAGTTCTTTATCTTTTTCTTTGTGGTGAGAGTTAAGCAGTGGTATACAACTACCAAAATGCCTCAAACTACATACTCTACTGAAATGGGTGAATACAATGTAAACAACTTAAAAAGTACAAGATAGAATTAGGTTTTAATTTTACCTTTGCCAGTTTTTACTTTTGTGGCTTTAAGCAGGTTATCCAACTTTCCTTTTTCTGTGTAAAATGGAGAAAATGGTACCTACTTTGCATGGTGGTGGTTGTGATTATTGTGATATATACAGAGTGCTCGGAACTGTGCAGGTCACATCGTTTATTATATACGAGAAAATGAGAGTGTTTACTTTTATTAGTAGCATAAAGACATCTTGACTCAGAGGAGAAAACATTGAGTTGTTTTGCCTATCAAATTATTTGTTCATAAAATCCAAAGAATTTTCGTATTAACAAATTAAATATGAAGATTGTTTAAATGCTTTTTAAAGTGTAATTATTTTAAAAAGCTTAAATTCTACTGGGAGTTTATTTAAAACCAAATGCATTTGATGTGTACCTACAAATTCACGGAGTAATTAAACCCCAAGTTTTTGTTTGTTTGTTTTACAAAAATAAAACTGTGCCCTACACCAACGAAAGGTTGACAAGACAAGAGGGCACAGAAATGGAGAGTTCGTTTAACATTGTTATTCATGGAAGCATCATTTTTAGACAGTGATATAGCGGGGTTTTTTTCCTTGGCTAGATGAGGATGGTAATGATTGTTAACTATTTGTTAGATTATTTTATCCAGGAATTTGTAACTCCATTTCCAGAGCAAAGTGCCTAAAGGTGTCACATTGAAAGAGTGTATCTTTGGCTAGGTGTATCTAAAGATAAACTATCAGTATGAAGACAGAATGATAGTGATAAAGTAAGTGAGGGAAGGGAAGAGAGAATGAAGAGATAAGGGATTATAAATGAAAATAAATCATAACATTATAAAGTGTCCTCAATTATTTGTTCTGTGATTGGTAGTACCTGTTTCAATGATTTAAAAATAAGTCATATAGCGGCCTTAGTAATATGTGTCTTGTCACAATTGATTATTTAAATGGGTCTTATTACTTGGTATGTGAGTCACATTCATAATATTGTCTGAGAGTTAAGGGGAAATCTCTAGAATATTTCTTAGGATTACCCCCCCGATGGAAGTCTCCCTCTTTCTAGACAATAGGGCAAAAAATTAATTTAATACTAACTTTATTATTCTAAATTCACCTCAGCCACACCTTGGATAGGAAATTTTGTTCAATGTTGAGCTCATTCATGGATGCTGTAGCAAACTGCTAAGTCCCGTGGGAAACTTTTCTACCCCAGGTACCTGCCTTCACTCTTCATTTCTTCTTTTTTATTCCACTTTCCCATTACTCTTTCTCTGGCTGCCCTAGTCACTTTGAGTTTTATTCTTAATTTTTAAATTAAAGCTACCCTATTCTTTCTTTGAAACACCTTCACCTTTTTTCTTCTGTGTCATACTGTAGAATGGAGAGAAAGCGTGGAGAGAAAGTATGGGTAAAGAGAATTTATTTTTCATAGACAATTTGTCCAAGTTGGTGTTTGGCTAAATAAAAGACTACCTCATTTCAGAAATATATTTTCTACTTCCTAGGAAACAGAATTGCCTTGGGTCAGTGTTGTCTTGAACAGTATGTTTTTTTCCTCTTCATTTAGTCGCATGGTAATTTGGTGAAACTCAATATTCAATAAATAAATGCCAATTAAAAAACAAAATGCTGTTTCTCCTAAAAGCAATGGGAAATTATAAAACTCACTGTTGATGAGAGTGAAATGAGATTTGTTCACTCATCTGTGGCTGTTAGACACAAGACCTGTGGTATAGATCACATTATTAATCTTGATTTATGGATACAAAATGTATGATTGTATTCTTTTTCCAGTTTCCCCACCAATATTAAGTTTCTCTTTTTAATTTTTTGCAGCCTGATAAGTATGAATTGTAACTGGTCATTTTAATTTACATTCCCTTCGGTATCATATTGAAATATATTTTATTTTTCATTTGAATTTACTCTTCTACAAATTGCTTATTCATATATTCTGTCAACTTTCTCCTGCTTTGTCTTTATTTATGAAGCAATAAGAGTTATTCATTACAGATATTACAGATTTCAACTTTTTTGTGGTCAATTTTATTACAAATATACATTTTTTCTAGAATGTCATCTACTGACCTTCTTTATTATGTGATTTGTCTTCTGCCAAAGCGTTGTCCCATAAAACACAAAGAGCTATACCTTCTGCAATTTCTGGGGCTATCGCTGCTTGAGATGTATTAAAAACTGGATCTGAGCTCAAATTAAGTACAGAGTGTAAGATCACCACATACATAAAGAGGTACAGAGAAGGAGCAAGCCAAATGTTTACGGTCGGCTGACAACGAAATCTGCGTCCTGAAGGGCAAATATAATACCTTTTAAAAATAAGTTACTGGGCTTCCCTGGTGGCGCAGTGGTTGGGAGTCTGCCTGCCGATGCAGGGGACACGGGTTCGTGCCCCGGTCCGGGAAGATCCCACATGCCGCGGAGCGGCTGGGCCCGTGAGCCATGGCCGCTGAGCCTGCGCATCCGGAGCCTGTGCTCCGCAATGGAAGAGGCCACAGCAGTGAGAGGCCCGCGTACCACAGAGAAAAAAAAATGTAAAAAAAAAGTTACTGAAGTTAATGAATATACACACAAACATATACATGTATATATGAAATATTATGAAACATATATTTCATGTATATTGTATATATACACACGTATACATATGCACATGTGCATATAACACTTAAGGATCATCATATATGGTACAAACTTGAACTTCCGGAATAAAAAATACTCTGTAATTTCCAAATGTAGCACTTTAAAGTTTGAGCAGAAATATCTTTGCATAACAAGCAAAAAAATACCAAACAATAGGAAAGCTGTTAATATGTCCAGGAGGCTTACACCTATAAATGAAAAGACTCATATCTTACTAACTTAAATATTCATGTGGGGAAAGAGAAAGGGAATAAAAATGTTTTCTCATCTGTGTGGGTTTTTCCTTTTCATCAGGTAGTAATTTGGTGAAATGCGGTATTTGATAAATAACTCCCATTTTAAAAACAAAATGCTATTTCTCATCAAAACACTGGGAAACTGTTGGATTCTATTTGAATCTATTTGAAATGAGGTAGACTCACTCGTAGGTGGCTGTTAGGTACAGATGTATAGAGGAGAGAAGGAAATCCTATATGTGTAAGGTCTCTACACTGGTGTGTCTAGAATTTTGTAGCAAATTAATAAGGTATTACTTAGTCAAAGGAATACAATGAAATTTAAATCAAAAGCACCAGAAAAAGCCAGATGAATTCACACTCAAATTCCACCTCACTGAAAATAGATGATTCCAGAAATGATAAACTAATCTAGATCATATAAACATTTTTTTCCAAATGAGTGGCCACTTACATTCTCTCCAGATGTGTATATAATTGAGACTTTTTCTTCAACATTGGCAACACTTGGTGTGAGAAATTTTTGCTTTGTGCCAAATGGGAAAGTTTGAAATACATCAGTATAGTTAGGATTTGAAATTTCTGATTAATAATGGTAAGCCGCATTAGCATATGGCTATTGACAAATTGGATTCCTTTTCTTGGTGGAGAGAGTGTTTGTTTCAAGTATTTTATTTTAAAATCGGTCTTGACTTGTCTTTTCTCTTTTGAAATACAATTTATTCATATGTTTATTGTTTGTCTTTTTATTTCATGATGTATACAGAGTTTTGTAATGTTTACTTATTTAAATTTATCAGTATAGCTCTGTATGATTAGTGCTTTTTACGTCTCACTTAAGCAAATTTATACCCTGAAGTCACAAAGATGTTGTTCTTCTATATATTCTTTAAACATTATTTTGTTTTGTATTTCACATTTCATTTTTAATACATCTAGAATTGATTTTGTGTTTAATATGAAGCAGTGGTCCAAAATCAGTTTCTTTCCTTTCTGCCTAATTCTTTCACTTTTCTTTCTTCCTTTTCTATCCAGATACCCAACCCTCCTCATTTATTGACTTAGGAAGCTTTCCTCCACTCATATACAATGATGTATCTTAAATCATGAGGCCATAGGTACATGTGCATCAATCAAAGTCCAATCAGTAGGCCGATATCACACAGTAACTTGAACAGAGAAAGTTTAATATAAAAAATTCACAACAGGAGATTGAAATAATGGGGATTGGCAAGTAATATATAAAGAGAACTTTAAAGAATACGGAAATTGCCTATATAAGGAAGAACTACTACCTGTAGAGCTGAGATGGAGCACACAAGGAAGAGCCCCTGAGAAGAGCTCCGCACAAGGCTGTGATCCAGACTGAATTAGGAGGGCATGACTGTGGTAGAGAGGGTCACTGAAGTGCCATGCTGGCACAACTTTGGAAATCTTCCCTCTAGATTGCACATATCTGTGGCCATACATTCTGATCTGTGGTGGCAGAGTATATCTATGCTTATTACAAGTATCATGTCATCTGGCAACACCAAACAGTTTACATAATGTAACTTTGTTGTTTCTGCAACTCACCATGATGAGCTTAACACAGAGAGGTATCTATGATGTGCTCCCAAATCAACCTAAAATAATAATTTATTTAGGTCTATGAAGTTTTAAATCATGCCAATGAATCTGTATCTAAAAACATAAGTCTAAAGCAAATAGAGATGAGTGACATGATAGGAAAGAGCTGGCTCACAGGGGCAGCAGGATAAAATGCAGAGCAACAAGTAGATGCTGGCTTATTAATTAATTTTCTCTTTTGTTACACTTATTCTCTATGTCTTATAACATATTCCTAGTCTGGGAAGCATTTTATACATTATAGCACCCTAACGTGTATTATAGAACTACATTCATATACCCCTAAAATGATGGTGCCTGGGGACAAGGGGTTAGTGGTGGATATGTGAGAAGTTGTCAGGTACCAGGTGTATTTCGAAACAGTAGGGACAGGAATTGCTAGAGAAATTGATTATGCGATGTGAAAGCAAGAGGAAGCCAGTGTGATTCCAAGATTTTGGTCTGAGCAACTGGAAGAATATAGTTGCTGTTATGGAGAATAGAATTAACTGAGATGGTGAAGAAGGAACAGTGGGCATGGTGTAGGTGCAGGGAACACACAGTTCAGTTTTGCAGATATTAAGTTTGAGATGCTCATTAAACACTGTGATAGAGGCAATTGGCTATATGAGACTGGAAACCAGGGGAAGGATATCAGCTGGAGAAATAAATTCGGGAGCCCTCAGTGAATGGATGTAAAAATATGCAGTACCTGCTTTGCAGATAAGTGTTTAGAACATTGTCTGAATTATTTTAGTGTTTGAGCTCATGTATTAAATAATTTCTATAAGGTTCTAGAATTTTTGTGAAATGATAGAACAAGGTTAACTTCTGTTATGGAGAGCGTTTTAGGAACACCTATGGACAATGATAAGGCTAGACTTTAAAAGGATTGTGGATAAAGTATTACATATTCCTTGTGATATTACTGCAGTTGAAAAGAAATAAATGCTGTGCTGAAAGGTTATATAGATAATTTAACCATAGCTTTAACAATGGTGGACTAAAATGGAATGCTCAGTATAACGTGGAAAAGATATTTTGCTTATGTGTAATAATGGCATTGTTCTTAGAATGCTTTGACTATTAAGATTTTGTGATTAGGGGCAATCCAAAATTTTAGAAATTGATGAAGATAGTGTTACTTTCATTGAATTTAAAATGTTAATTGTGGTGTTCAATTAGATTGAATTAGCATAATTTATTTGGAAGCACTAGGCATTGGACAGAAAAATTGATATTTATCAACTTAAAATACTAAAAGTAGATGATTAGCTGGATAAACTGTTAAAGAATTTTTTATTGAAGTATAGTTACTTTACAATATTGTATTTCAAGTATACAGCAAAGTGATTCAGTTATACATATACACATAGATAGATAGATAGATAGATAGATAGACAGAATGATAGATAGTTTTCAGATTCTTTTCCATTATAGGTTATTACAAGATACTGAGTATAGTTAGTTCCCTGTGCTATACAGTAGACCCTTGTTTTTTACCTGTTTTATATATAGTAGTATATGTATGTTAATCCCAAATTTCTAACTTATCACCCCTGCCTCACTATCCCCTTTGGTAACCATAAGTTTGTTTTCTATGTCCGTGAGTCTGTTTTGCAAATAAGTTCATTTGTATCATTTTTTTAGATTCCACATATAAGTGATACCATATGATATTTTTCTTTCTCTGCCTGATTTACTTCACTTGATATGATAATCTCTAGGTCCATCCATGTTGCTTCAAATGGCATTATTTCATTGCTTTTTATGGCTGAGTAATATCCCATTGTACACGTATACCACGTCATCTTTATCCATTCATTGGTCAGTGGACATTTAGGTTGCTATTGTAACTAGTGCTGCTGTGAACTTTAGGGTGCCTGTATCTTTTCTAATTAGAGTTTTCTCCAGATATCTGCCCAGGAATGGGATTGCAGGAACATGCGGTAACTCTATTTTTAGTTTTGTAAGGAACCTTATTACTTGTGGACTTTTCAATGATGGCCATTCTGACTGGTGTGAGGTGATAAAGCATTTTTTAAAATGTATTTTCTAATATATCACACATAGAAAACTTTGATAAGAATTTGATAATATGTGCCTATGTAATACTCTAAGAGGAAATTATAAAGAAGAATGTCACTGAGCACAGCTGATGGAAGTGGAGCAGATTGATCTCTGATAATGTATCATCTCCTATGTGGCTGGGAATCTAAGGGATTCTACATATCCCTTCTTTGTCTAAATAGTTTATAAAAGGTTGTTACAACTTTATTAGTCTCCTACTTTCCAGAGCTCATTTTTGAAGATGTGTATGGAAATCCACTTGTCATTTTCTATCCTCAAGTAAGAAGCTACTTGTTTTGCCTGCCAAACGGTGTTTTACCCCCTGCAGATAACATCAGAAAAGAATAAAGCTGAGGTTTCATGTACTAATTGGGTTTGTGGAACTTGGAAAAAATTAACCCATTTCTTTGTAATAATTTTAAAGCACGATGAGCACGGTTATACATGATCAAACAGGAGCTTCTCTTTGCCACTGGTGTCTAGATTTGTTATCTTTCTATTTGAAATTCAAATCCTTATAAACACATACTTATTTACTCCTAAACATAGAGCAGTATGCTAAGTGTTCAGAAAAATAAATAAGTTGACTAAATGTCTCCTAATCTCAAAGGGTTTGTGGTTTTTATGAACCAATAGGAAGTAAATAAGAGAAGATGACTCTTGACAATAAGAAGATAACTGAGTATACAAGAGTGATTAGGCAATTAAAAAAGAAGCTGTTACTAAAATTCGAAAAAGATTTGTGTAACATTTGAAATTGCTCATGTAGAATGGATAATGACTTAATAGATAGGGTAAAAAGCACTAAGAATATTCCACTTGGGGGAAAAGCGTACATGAAAGGACATGCATTAAGTTGAATGTGGAGATTGTGATAGACCTTGATTGCCAGTTTGTTTGAGTCTTATTTTATATGTGTTGAGGAACCACTGAAGGTTTTTGGATCAAGAATGTAATGCCCATGGATCAGAGTTTTAGGAAGTTTAATCTAGTTCAAATTTATAGTTAGTGGGGTAACAGTTACAAATGAAGGACTTAGGCAGCAAGCCTAGTAGGGAAATCAACATCCAAGATGAATAGTAATGAAATTCCAGAGGGAGAGACAAAACCAAAAGACAAAATGAAAGCAGACTTAATATTAAGTTAGTGCTTGAATTTGGAAGTATATCAAAGATGAATCTTAGACTATGATCTGGGCTGTAATATCAATCAAACCACAAGAAATAGGTACTCGTAAATTTTACAACATAACTTTGGTCATGCAAGCTTATCCTAGGCATACATGGGACTGTGGGGGTAGCAAATAGTACTCTTCCTTATAATGTTGTCTATCTGGGTCTATGTGCTGCTTGTAAACTTCATGACAAACCAAAGCAATCATACCTCATCTTCTGGAATATAACTTAAAATGTCCTTGGTTTAACTGGGTTTAGATGAAACTAATGAAGGTTAATTCTCAGCGTCTCTCACTTAACCTCCCGTTAATGAGCCCTTCATTCCCTTTAGAATTTAGAAATTCATATCTATTTTTTACTTATAAAGATCCCCACAGAGTGTATCAGTTTCAGACTCCATAAAACCTGGATATATGAATGCAGCACAAGCAATAGGAATGTATGCAGAAAATAAGAGCTTTATTTCATTTAAAATATCGAGGGACATAGAAAGTACTTGCACAATTAAGAACTCCTTCTGCATCCTGTCCAGTTCAGACAATTGAGAGAATGATTTAAGTGGGGAAGGTTCAGTGAGTGGCTGAGCTGGAGCATTAGTTTATATTGTTTTTGACATGTAGAATATAAGGAGATGGTCCATGTACAGCAGAGGGGAACAATGCACAGAAACGCGGTAAAGGCCAGAGCACCTCATTTCTTCACTGTTGACCTTGTCTTAAATTCAGAACTGTCTAATATATAAGTGATTATTCGCTCAAGCATATTCTGATTTGAAAGAGGTGTCCCGGTAAAGGCACTGCATGGTCTGAAATGGAATCTCAGAAAATTTTTCATTTGCATTTGACCTAACTTTTTTCATTCAAATTTTTCATTTGAATTTTGAAACCTTAATTCTGGAATCTCTGGAGATTTGATTATTTAAGAAGAGTGTGTGGAGAATACTGGTTAAAGGGATATCTCTGATATTTCTAACACTGAGTCTCAGGAGGGAGTAGTATTCTCTTCTGTTAAAAAAAGAATCCTTCCCTCTGTGCTCATGAGCCCATACCCTTCCTTTTCCACAAAGATATTATCAATATTTATGCTCTCTCCTACGTATTCAACTTTTTCCTCTCTGGTGACTTCTTAATAAAGCATTTAAGGATCCCAACATCTTCCTTGCGTATCAAAATTTAGCTTTGTTCTCTGTTTGTTCCATTGGCTACATCCTTATTTTTCATCCCTCCTACTCCACTAAATCCTTCCAACTTTTCATGTCAGGAAAATATAAAAAAACAAGTCAGGGGCTTCCCCGGTGGTGCAGTGGTTGAGAATCCGCCTGCCAATGCAGGGGACACGGGTTCGATCCCTGGTCCAGGAAGATCCCACGTGCGGCAGAGCAACTAAGCTCGTGCGCCACAACTACTGAGCCTGTGCTCTAGAACCCGTGAGCCACAACTACTGAAGCCCGTGCTCCACAATGAGAGAAGCCACTGCAATGAGAAGCCCGCGCACCGCAACGAAGAGTAGCCCCCACTCGCCGCAACTAGAGAAAGCCCGTGCGCAGCAATGAAGACCCAGCACAGCCAAAAATAAATAAAGAAAATAAATTTTAAAAAAAAGAAAAGAACAAGCCAGTAGTTGCCACCTAAGTTCCTGCATCTCCTGCTCTCTACTCCCATCAACTACTTTTGGGCTTAAGTCACTACCACTCCAGTGGGACCACACTGACCAGTGTTAATTGATGACCTTACTAACTCCAGTGGATTCTTTTTAAGGATCATTTTCTTTTTACATTTGCACCGTTTGACAATATTAGCCATGGGATTCTTTCTTAAATACTACTTATTCCTTTGGTTTTTATAGATTGATTACACCTGCTTCCCTTTCTATTTTTCCAACGCTTTCTTTACAGAATTTGTGTAGGTCATTCACCCCCTGCCTACTCTTAGAAGTTGTGACCTTCAGAATTTCTTTTCGTTAATTTTTCCTCATTCTCCATATATATATTCAAATTGGGTGATCATATGTAATACCATGGCATTTTGCTATAAAAATCTAGAAGGCTGTTCTTGCCACCGTTTCCTTTGTATTGACCTCACATGAGATTGGCCTTACCTACCCTTCGTTCCACCGATAGTTGATCACTGAGTCTCATTGTTTTTGTTTCCAAAATACTTTACCTGTGGTTTTTCTCTCCTTTCCTACACCATACCCTCATTTCCTCTGCTGTTAAATAGCTTTCTGTAAGATATCCTTGCCTTTAGTCATTTATCCTTTATTATTATTATTATTTTTTAATTAATTTATTTTTGGTTGCCTTGGGTCTTTGTTGCTCATTGCGGTGGCATCTCTTGTTGCAGAGTACGGGCTCTAGGTGCACAGGCTCAGTAGCTGTGGCTCACAGGTTCTAGAGCGCAGGCTCAGTGGTTGTGGCACGTGGGCTTAGTTGCTCCGTGGCATGTGGGGTGTGGGGTCTTCCCGGACCAGGGCTCGAACCCGTGTTGCCTGCATTGGCAGGCGGATTCTTAATCTCTGTGCCACCAGGGAAGTCCCATTTATCCTTTTAATCTGCCATCTGTGTTATAGCAATCTTTGAAAAACATCATATAGCCACCTTACCCCAGTGCTTAAAAAGCTTTTAATATATCCTCATCAGTTCAGGACATACTTCAGTACATTCCAGAATTTAATAGCCTTCACAATTTGGTCCTAGTGTAGAATTCTACACTACATCTATGTGTTTGTGTACACATAAATATAATACCCTCAACACACAAGACAATTAATGCAATTTTGTTGGTGTTAAGAACCCTGTTAGGACAGATTCACAACCATAGACGTTTACAGTCATAGAACATTAGACCAAATATAATTGAGACAGAAAGAGTTAGGCTCAGAGATGTAACTTGAGTTGTATAGTGCATGAAATTTGTGGCGGACAGAATAGGAAACCAAAACCTTAGTCCTCCAAAGTCTGTGGAACTATGGCATTGTATAGGTAAAAATATTCTAGGCAACAGAAACACAGACTGATTATATTGATCCACTTGTTGCTGCTTGGTGACCGTCAACTCTTTGTTTTGTATGTCTGACTTCCATCTAGATCCCATCTGGGAGTATCTAATATCTGTAGTTAAAAATCTTCATGGAAGCAGATTAATTTTCTTGTCTTTGACTTTTAATGGAAAATGAGGTGTTTATATGATTACAATTTCATACTGAGGAACTGGACATTGACCTATATTATATTTTAAGTAAGGACTAATAAATAATACAGTGATTCATGATAATCATAAAATATTTTAGTGTTAAAGCAGAATTAGAGTGAGGAAAAAAAGAACTATTGGTTCTTTATTCCCACCATTCTCTACCAACAAAGGATGTTATTTCTTCGAGGTGGAATCAACATAAATGTTCACATGTTTTCAAAATGTATTTATTTCTGTTCCCTTGTTTATTAACTGTGGATTGTTTGGTTGTGTTAACATGGAAAGCCAAAACTTGAGTTAAGTCTTCTGGACATAATAAACATTAGGTGCATGGCTTCATCACCCTTTGGTTGTAAAGATAGGAGGAAGCACAGCTTCAAGTTTTTCTTTTAACTTTGTGAATGCTTCCTTACTTGAATCAGGTTTGGTAGGGCCATCTCCTTCTTCGCTTGGCATGGTGAATGGCATATGGCCAAGACAATTTCCTAGTCTTATGCGAAACAATGTAATCCCATCTTTAAAGTTACTCATGGTTAATAGGTTGAGGGGGAGGTATGTCCTGTCACCAGAGATAAACTACTTGTTTAAAGGAATTTAAAAAAATAGTTCTAGTGAACCACTTTGTGTCTTTCCAAGCATTTCACAAAAATAACTTTTTCCCTCCTAGTTGCGTATTGTGGAATTGATAGATAACAGAATCACTGTGCTTTGGATACTGGAATGTACCATGAAATTTGCTTAACAAAGCTTTTGGTGTTAAGGGGTTAATTCTTTTGAATCAGTTAATAACTGATGGGCATAGGCCTCAAAGTGCTATTTTCTTTGCGTGGATTATGCATTTTGGAACTCATTGCTCTTCAATTTAGCTTTCTAAATTAACTCATATCATAGCCATTATTGCAGGAGTTGACCACCTGCCACCCCCATATGTTGGCTTTAATTATAAATATTTCCATTTGAAAGTCACAGAACTTTACCCAATCCTCTACTCTATCTAAGTTCAAACCAGAAGGACCAAAATTTCATGAAACATTTTTGAATAAATAATAATATCTTATTATGAGTGTCTTCACATCAGAAAAAAGAAAAGGAAGATGACCTGTGAAAAAGGTAATGTCAGAAACATAACAGATGGCTCATAGTAAGGTATTTGTTAACCTAGTCACACAAAGCTTCAAAAGTCTTTGACAATTCATTACAATAGCTCTTATATAGAATTTCTTTTTTCTTTGCTTGGCTTTGGGATAATTATTTTTCTCCTTCCTTGCCCCTTCTTTCTCTCCCTCCCTCCCTTCCTTCTGGCTTTACGTGTTATATCAAGCAACAAACATCATTAAATAAAAGTTAGCTTTAGACAAAATTTCTAAGCAAAATTTGTTGTTAACACTTGGCTTTTGGGTTTCCTGTCAGCAGCTATCATTTTCCTTCTGGTTTGTTTTCCAGCAAGCATTTATTAAGCTGTTTTTATGTTCCAGATACTTTATAGTTGCTGAGGATACAAACAATATTAAAACATGTTTTTTTCATTCAGTGACCTCTCAGGGTAGGGCTGGGACAGACATATCAACATATGTGTCCAGTAGGGGTACAAATAAGGTATATGGTTATCACTAGCACGGAACACTTACCTGGCTGGAAATATCAGAAAATTTGGCATTAAAAAGGTATGGGCAACAACTTGAAAAATGCTTAGGAATTAACTAGGAAGAGCCATCCTGGTGGAGATGGGAGTGCAGGAAGAAATGTGAATTTTCTAATGCTGACACTTATTCCCTGGGTAACTCACCTCTGCCTCATTTTGTAGGAAACCTTTGTTGTCTATTTCAATCTAAATTTTAACTGAGAAGTCTTTCTTAATCTGTCTCAAGTGCTTTTGTTTTTTACAATGTCTTTCTTGGAAAACTAAAAGTCTTATAAAAGAAAAACAGTTTCAAGAGTTATAGAAAATATTTTTTAAAAAACTTCTTAAAAGTCTAAGCATTTAACTTATGCTATTTAATTTAAACTTTTCTATAGTATCATCAGGGATATATGAGTAAGCTGAGAGGTATATCAAGAAAATCATACAGGAAGTAGATTATGGCAGAGTTTGAAATTAAATCTCTATACTCTGTTTCCCTAAAATGGAAATGATCATAGAGCACCACCTTTGGCCCTTTGATTTTCTTGTTCTTTCTTCTAAAATTCTTTTTAAAATTCATCAGAACCTCCTAATTCCCATTTTTGTGTCTTCTGTTCTCCCACAATTGTCACACAAATTGCTCTCGGTATTTCAAACCTCAGATCAAATGCACTTTCTCTATGAAATATTTTCTGATTACTCATTACAAAGTATTATTTCCTTTTTCTGAGTTTCTAAATGATTTGACTCTTTTTGCCTGGGAACAATGATCAGGGCCCTGATTAAATAAATACTTCTGTGAATTCTAATCCCACATATTGAAAATTTAAAAAAACTAAATTTCTACCTAACTTCCATCAGTGTCTTCTGTGCATGACAGGCATTCCCTCTTTCATGGAACTAGAGAAGTCCAACATATAAAGATTGACTTGTATCACCATGAAGCTGGATGGACCTGCCTCCTTTAAGACAAACCTGTGTAAAGATACCACTTTCCAACAAGTCTCCATTGAGATTATCCAGTTCTCTTAGGAACGACCTTGGTTGCCGTTTCTACTACTAAATTAGTGTCCTCTGCTTCCTCTTATTCCATCTTGAAAATAAGATCTTTGACCGACTCTGAACTTTAGCAACAATGCCCTACTCGTGCTAATAAGTATATCCTGCTGTAGCTGAACTTCTACTTGACTGAATATGTCTCTGTATTCCAGTTCCATCTGGAGTTGAGATTTGCAAAATTTCCATTGCTGATCTCATCTAAATACCTTCTTGACTAACCCATCCTTGGCTACTTGCCTTGTGTCAATGTCATCTTGGTTAAATGTTATATCAACCACAGTTCAGAGGCAGGAAATAGAAACCTCCTGATTTTAAGCAGAAATGGATGTGGGAGTCTGCCACTGAAATTACTGTCGTAGCTGTAATCTAGGATCTGCCACTACACTTACACACCCTTGCTATATGGACTAGACACTGGTCCCAATATCAAAATTTTTATGGTGGCATGTTGGTTTGTAATTCTCAAAGGAATGCAGCATTGTTTTTGCTTTATTATTTTGCTAGGGAAAGAAAATTTCAGAGACTTCTACTTGGACCTTTCTACCAAATAACCCATGGACGAGGGAGCCATTAATAGTGATACTTTAGTTGTTAAAATATGTATTTTATGTGTAAATGAAGAATAAGTTTGCGGATCCATTGAAACCACTGTGAGGTTTTTTGCTTATTAGCCTTGCAATAAACCACATCTGAGACACAAGATATATTAAGGGAAATCACATGTAAATTACATCCTTTTAGAGCCACTAAAAGCTGAAGACACCTTTTACTTTTATATTTTGTTTGTTCAGTAACTTTTTAAAAACTGAGACATAATTGACCTATAGCATTATATTATTTTCAGGTATATAACATAACAAAATGATAACCACAGTAAGTCTAGTTAACATTCATCACCACACATAGTTACAATTTTTTTCTCACAAGAATTTTTAGGATGTACTCTCTTAGCAACTTTCAAATACATAATACAGTATTATTAACTATAGTCACCATGTTATACATTACATTGCAGGACTCTTTTGTTTTATAACTGGAAATTTGTACCTCTTGACTCCCTTAACCCATTTCACTCATCCCCAACCCCCTGCCTCTGGCAACCATCAATCTTTACTTTGTTTCTGTAAGTTCATTTTGCTGTTGTTTTTGGTTTTATAAGATTCCACATATAAGTGAGATTGTATGGTCTTTGCCTTTCCCTGTGTGACTTATTTTACTTAGCAATATATCCTCAAGGTCCATCCATATTGTGGCAAATGACAGAATTTCTTCCTTTTCCTAGTGGAGCAGTATATATATATATAATCTCTCTCTCTCACAACTTTTTTATTCATTCATCTGTCAATGGATACTTAAGTTGCTTTCATCTCTTGGCTATTGTAAATAATGTTTGCTTTGAACAAAGTGGTGAAGTTATCTCTATGACATAGTGTTTTGTTGTTTCTATTCCTTCAGATACAATCCCAGAAGTGTAATTGTTGGATCATATGGTAGTTCTATTTAAAAATTTTTGAGGAACCTCTGTAATTGGCTGTACCAATCTCAATCCCCCCCAACAGCACACAAAGATTCCCTTTTTCTCTACAGTCTCACCAGTATTTGTTAACTCTTATCTTTTTGGTAAGAGTCATTCTAACAGGTGTAGTATCTCTGTGATTTTGATTTCCATTTCCCTGATGAGTAATGATGTACCTGTTGGCCATTTGTATATCTTCTTTGGAAAAAATGTCTACTCAGGTCCTTCTCCCATTTTTTAATTGGATCATTTGTTTCTATTACTATTGAGTTGTATGCATACTTTATATATTTTGGGTGTTAATCCCTTGTCAGATATTTGGTTTGCAAATATTTTTCCCATTCCATAAGTTGTCTTTTCATTTTGCTGATTGTTTCTTTTGTTATATAGAAGCTTTTTAGTTCAATGTACTGCCACTTGTTTTTTTTATTTTACTGCTTGTGCATTAGGTGTCATATCCAAAGAAACCACTGTCAAGACTCATGTCAAAGAGCATTTTTCTTATGTTTTCCTCTAGGAGTTTTATGGTTTCCAGTCTTACATTTAACTCTGATCCATTTTGTGTTGATTTTTATGTGTGGTATAAGATAGGAGTCTAGTTTCATTCTTTTGCATGTGAATATCCAGTTTTCCCAGCACCACTTATTGAAGACACTCTTTTATCTTTATTGAATATTCTTGGTTCCCTTGTCAAATACTTCTTGACTATATATGCATGAGTTTATTTCTAAGCTCTCAATTCTGTTCCACTGCTCTATGTGTCTGTTTTTATTCCTGTACTATAATGTAGTTTTATAATATATTTTGTAATCAGGATGTGTGATGCCTCCCACTTTGTTTTTCTTTCTTGTTTTGGCTGTTTGAGATCTTTTGTTGTTGAATATAAGTTTTAGGATTTTTTTCTACTTCTATAGAAAATGGCATTGGAATTTTGTTAGGAATTACATTGAATATATAGATGATTTTGAGTAGTATGGATATTTTAGCAATATTAATTCTTTCAATCCATGAATATGAGATCATTTTCCATTTATTTGTACATTCTTCTATTTATTTTATCAATGTCAATGTCTTGTGGTTTTTAGTGTAGAGAACTTTTACCCCCATGGTTAAATTTATTTCTAGGTATTTTATTATTTTTGATGTTGTTGTAAATGGGATCATTTTCTTTATTTCTTGTCCAGATAATTCCTTGTTACTGTATAGAAGCACTACTGATTTTTGTATATTTATTTTGAATCCTGAAACTTTATTTAATTTGTTAATTAAATCTGGGAGTTTTTTGGTGAAGTCTTTAGGAATTTCTATATATAAAAAAATGTTATCTGCAAATAGAGACAATTTTACTTCTTTCTTTCCAGTTCTGTTGTCTTTTATTTCTTTTCTTGCCTAATTGCTTTGTCTAGGACTTCCAGTACTATGTTGAATAAGAGCGGTGAAAGTAAGCACCTTTGTCTTGTTTCTGATCTTAGAGGAAAATCTTTCAGTCTTTCACCATTTAATATGATGTTTGTTGTGGATTTATCATATATGGTCTTTATTATGTTGAGGTACATTTCTTCTATACTTAATTTAATAGTCTTTATCATGAATGGAGATTGAATTTTGTCAAATGCTTTTCCTGTGTCAGTTGAGATGATCTATTTTTTTTCCTTTTGTTCTATTAATGTGATGTCACTTTTTTTTTTTTTTTTTTGCGGTACGCAGGCCTCTCACTGCTGCGGCCTCTCCCATTGTGGAGTACAGGCTCCGGATGCGCAGGCTTAGTGGCCATGGCTCACGGGCCCAGCCGCTCCATGGCACGTGGGATCTTCCCGGACCGGGGCAGGGGTGTGCTTTAGCCTCACCCCCATATTGTAGGGTTTTCTCAGTGGTGTCTTGTCCATGAATAGTTGTTAATTATTGTTATTTTGAAAGGAAGTCAGGAACCATCTATGTCACCATCTTGGTGACATCATTCTGTTTCTTTTCCTTGCTCTAGCAGTAAAACCTTGTCACTTTGGTTAAGTCCTTGGCATTCCTCCACTTTAAATGTCTTATATATAAGGTAAGGTGAATGATCTGGATGACCTCTGAAGTTCCTTCTAACTTTAACATGATGCCTTTTGTGTTTCGTTTTACTTCTCAATGCATCCTCAAATATATCTTGTCAACTATTCCCTGCACCGGTCTGTATATTCCCCACTATAGTATAGGCTCCATGAGGATAGAGGAGATAAACATTTTGTTTATTGATAAATCTCCAAAATGCTTTTAAATATATATTCTGTAAATGATCATGCTTAATTATTCATTTATACTTTTATGCTATATTTTCATTCATTCATCCATTCATTAATTCATCATATGTCAGTTTACTTAGCAAATACTTAATGATGACCTCATCACGTGCTTCTTCTTGATTCTCTAAATCCTATCTGCCTTCAAAGTCAACTGAGCTTCAGCTTTTCTATTAAACTCTGCTGAACATTCCAGCTACAACGAATCTCTCTTATTTGAACTCCTTCCACATACACAGTAGTTTTTTGGGGGTTTTTTGGCTTTTTTTTTTTTGTGGTACGCTGGCCTCTCACTGTTGTGGCCTCTCCTGTTGCGGAGCACAGGCTCCAGACACGCACGCTCGGCAGCCATGGCTCACGGGCCCGGCCGTTCCGCGGCATGTGGGATCTTCCTGGCCCGGGGCATGAACCCATGCCCCCTGCATCGGCAGACGGACTCTCAACCACTGCGCCACCAGGGAAGCCCCCACGGTAGTTTTTATCATGGATTTATGAATATAATCTTTAGGGATTTATTAATATTCTGCTTATTTATACTATGCTATGTATGCTACTTCTTAACATATTGTCCTTTAATATTTTTGATTTTAGAATCAGAATGTGTGGACTTTTCAAAGTCAGGGATATTATAACATGTTTTCTAAAATTTACCCATGGCATGTAATACCTTCTAGACATAGAATCTGAAAACTGTAATTTAACACATTCTCTTTATCTCTCCCACTCTTTCTCTCTTTCTTTCTCCCTATAACACATGTGCAAGCACATACATATACACATACAATCTTGAATGGCACTTCAGTATCCTTGATTTATTCTGGTAGAAATTGACACAGAAAAGAGGAGCAAGTGATATATGCTCCAGGAAATGGCCACTGAAGTTTTATCTAACTTATGGGAATAATGGTTAATTTATAATTACCTAGAGTATAAGTGTATCATCCCATTTCTTGGTTTTGCCCATGATATGGAAATGTTCTTTCCTTCCTTGTCTTTACCACAATTTCTCCTTTTGTGGTGAGAGAAGCTGAGTAGTCTGAAGTTATGCTGGTGCACAAAGTATTTTAAAATAGGCTTCATTTATGAGCGATCATCTATGGAGGACTAACATTTAAGGAAATTGCTGTGTCCTTTTTTGAGATTGCAGCTTCTATACAAGTGACAAATATATTTAGACAGAGCATAAAGCGTTCTCTGTACAGTTTTTATATAGTTAGCATTCATATCTTTTAGGATAAAATGCCCAATGGGGAAATGTTGAAGAATACTAGTAACTACTAATAAATAACTAAAATAGATGTTATCCCATAAGGGATACAGCAGGCTATACTTCTGGGGAATATATTTGGATGAATGATTTATGATTCCTTTCTGAGAAAATATTGTTAATAGTTTTTCTGATTGCACATTTCCCTTATTCACTCCAAAAATTCAGAGCAAGATGAGAGAGGAAAGACAGAGAGAGAGAGGGAGAGAGATTTCTAGCAGTTTATCTTGTGTCTACTCCTTCTAGATGAATACTGTGTATGGTAAATCTCAAAAGAAAAATAAATTTATGGTAATGTATCAATAATTCCCTATTTTATATATTTCTTGTGGCCAAAGCCCTATTGATCCAATAAACTTTTGATTAAAAGAACATTATATAAATAATTCCTAATTAACAGGATGACAAATATAGAATTATATAAAATATAGGGCCAAACTACATCTCTCTGTTATTCTTACTAGAGAAAGAATATAAGATCTCACTGAATTTGGGCTCTCTCCATATTAGAAAAAATGAGCAACATTTTAGACAGGAATAAATAAAAATGGGGACTCTCTCTGCTAGGAGAAAGTTACTCATTTAAAGATCTGCTATATGGCTTTTGTTAAAAATTTAGACCAGTGCCCAAACTAAAAATAATGGTGATTGCCTTTAGCATAACACAGGAGATTTCTGAATATTGAGGTTGGAGCCTGAGAAAAGATGAATGTTCAGTGCTAAATAGAGACTTAGAAATCATCTTATGACTCATTTTACAGGTGATGATTCTGAAGCCCAGAGAGGTACAGTGACATGACAGCCTTACACAAGGACCTAGAAATCCACAAGCCAGGTTTCCTCATTCTGAAGTATACAGTGTCCTTTTCTTTTGATATTTAAATTGATAAGTTGAAATACAGTAGGTATTTCAAAGTATAGTTATTTTTATTTATTTGTAATTTCATTATTTTAAAATTCTCCTTTTCTAAAACAATTGGAAAATAAATACTAAAGTTAGTGCGCCCTTTCAAAGTTCCCCAAAAAATAAGCTCCTGACGTAGCTGTTGTTTGCTTTGTTTTTTTATTGGTGGTGGTGTTGCAGTAAAATATACATAATAAAACATTTCCCATTTTAGCCATTTTTAGGTATACACTTCGGAAGTATTAAATACATTCCCATTGTTGTGCAACCAACACCATAACCTCTAGAATTTTTCATCCTCCTCAACTGAAACTTTGTACTTCTGTCACCAACTTCCCATTTGACCCGCTCCCACCTCCTACAACCACAATTCTTTCTCTCTCGATGAATTTGGCTACTCTGGCTACTTCATATAAGTGGAATCATCTAGCATTTGTTCTTTAGCCACTGGCTTATTTCATTTAGCATAATGTCCTCAAGATTCATCTATGTTGTTACCCATATTTGGTTTTAATAACACTTCTATTTTCTTCTTTTCCCATCTCTACTGAGGTATAACTGACAAATAAAAATTGTATGTATTTAAGGCATGCAACTTGATGTTCTGACATACATATATTGTGAAATAATCACCGCACTTAAGGTAATTAACATATCAATCATCTCACATAGCTATCATTTTCCTCTTGTGTGTGGGTTTTGTTTTTTTTTTTTTTTGCTGTACGCGGGCCTCTCACTGTTGTGGCCTCTCCCATTGGGGAGCACAGGCTCCAGACACACAGGCTCAGCGGCCACGGCTCACGGGCCCAGCCGCTCTGCGGCATGTGGGATCCTCCCGGACCGGGGCACGAACTCGTGTCCCCTGCATCGGCAGGCGGACTCTCAACCACTGTGCCACCAGGGAAGCCCTGTGGGGTTTTTTTTTTGTTTGTTGTTTGGTGTGTGGTAAGAACATTTAAGATCTAATCTCTTAGCAAATTTTGAGTATATGGTACAGTATTTTTAACTATATTCACACTGCTGTACATTAGATCTCCAAAACTTATTCATCTTGCATAACTGAAACTTTGTGTCCCTTGACAATATCTCCTCATTGCCTCCTTCCCCCAGCTCCCTGGAAACCACTCTTTTACTCTCTGCTTCCATGAGTTTATTTAATTTATTTTTTTAAAAAATTTTATTGGAGTATAGTTGATTTACAATGTTGTGTTAGTTTCAGGGGTACAGTAAAGTGAATCAGCTATGCATACACATAAATCCACTCTTTTTAGATTCTGTTCCCATATAGGCCATTACAGAGTATTGAGTAGAGTTCCCTGTGCTATACAGTGGGTCCTTATTAGTTATCTGTTCTATACATAGTAGTGTGTATATGTCAGTCTCAATCTCCCAATTTATCCCTCACCCCCTTACTCCTTGGCAACCATAAGTTTGTTTCCTACGTCTGTGACTCTATTTCTGTTTTGTAGAGAAGTTCACTTGTACCCTTTTTATAGATTCCACATATAAGTGATATTATATGATATTTGTCTTTCTCTGTCTGAATTACTTCACTCAGTCTGACAATTTCTAGGTCCAGCCATATTGCTGCAGATGGCATCATTTCATTCTTTTTTATGGCTGAGTAATATTCCATCGTATATTTGAATCACATCTTCTTTATCCATTCCTCTGTTAATCGACATTTAAGTTGCTTCCATGTCTTGGCTATTGTAAATAGTGCTGCTGTGAACGTTGGGGTGCATGTACCTTTTCGAATTATGGTTTTCCCTGGATATATGCCTAGGAGTGGGATTGCTGGATCATATGGCAACTCTATTTGTAGTTTTTTAAGGAACCTCCATACTGTTCTCCATAGTGGCTCTATCAATTTACATTCCCACCAACAGTTCAGGAGGGTTCCCTTTTCTCCACACCCTTTCCAGCATTATTGTTTGTAGATTTTGTAATGGTGGCCATTCTGACTGTTGTGAGGTGATACCTCATTGTAGTTTTGATTTACATTTCTCTAATAATTAGTGATTCAACGTATAAGTGAGATCATGCAGTATGTGTCTTTCTGTATCTGACATTTCACTTAGCATAATGTCCTACAGGTTTATTTATGTTGTTGCAAATGGTAGAATTTCCTCCTTTTTCAAAGCTGGATTATATGCGCATATATGTGTGTGTGTACCACATTTTCTTTATTCATTTGTCTACTGATAGACTTTTAGTGGACTTTTAGGTTGTTTCCATATCTTAGTTATTGAGAATAGTGCTACAGTGAATATGGGTGCATAGATATTTCTTTGAGTTCCTGATTTCATTTACTTTGGATATATACCCAGAAGTGGGATTGCCAGATCATATAAAAGTTCTAATATTAATTTTCTGAGGAAACTCCATACTCTTCCATAATGGCTCTACCTAGTTACATTCCTACCAACAGTGTCAAGAGTTTCCTTTTCTTTTCATCCTTGCCAGCTTTTGTTATCTTTTGTCTTCTTGATAATAGTCATTCTGACAGATATGAAGTGCTTGCTAATTGTAATTTGCATTTTCCTGATGATTGGTTATGTTGATATATACCTGTTCAGCATTTGTACATCTTCTTTTGAGAAATGTTTATTCAGGTTACTTAACCATTTTTTTCTATTGAGTTGTATGAGTTTCTGATATATTTTGTATATTAACACTATCAGATACATGGTTTGCAAATATTTTCTCCCATTCCATAGATTGTCTTTTCATTCTGTTGATTATTTCCTTTGCTCTTTCCGCAGAAGATTTTTAGTTTGATGCAAGCCCACTTGTCTGTTTTATTTTTCTTTTCTTGACTGTGCCTTTGGTGTCATATCAAAAAAAATCATTGCCTAGACTACATCAAGAAGTCTTTTCCCTATGTTGTTTCCTAGTAATTTTAAGGTTTCAGATCTTACATTTAAGTTTTTAAGCTACTTTGTGTTGAGTTTCGTATATAGTGTGAGATGAGTCCAATTTCATTCTTCTGCATTTGAATATCCAGTTTTCCCAACACCATTTATTGAAGACAGTCTGTTCTTTTCCTTTTTTTTCATAAAAAGGCTGAGATATTACACTGCTTGGATTATAATAAGCTACTTTGTTAAAGTTACAGGCATGATTGTAGAAAACACTAGAATCTGGGTGAGAGAGAAAGGAACTACTTACCCATGGCACAGGAAGCAGCATGAGCATCCTGTTTGCATCAGCCTTGCCCTTCAAGTCCCACAAATCACATGGGAAGGTGCCAGATATATTGCACTCACAGTGCTTACACATCACAGCTGAGGATCCCTGAATTTAGGGGATTCAAACTTTTTTTTTTTCCTGATATGCTGCAAGCAAACCTGCTCACTGTCCCAGAAAGAGATATTCTTTGTTAAAGTGGACTGTAAGTAGGTCTCTCCTTTGTTTCTGAGAGAGCTCCAGCTTCCAAGGCTGTTTTTCTACAACATACGGTGGTTAAAAAAAAAAAAAAAAAAAGGCAGTCAGTGCTTCACTCACAAGACATGCAGTAATGCAATAGATGTGGAAACTGTGATGCAACCACCTTCTATTTTTTTTTTCACTTACTAGTAGAATCATGAATTCATTCATTCTTCTCCTCTCTTTTTTCTACAGTTTATTTAGGAAAAATTCCATCTCTTTGCCACAGACAGTTCTATTCTTCCATAACACTCTATTTCAACCAAATGGAATCGGTCTTTCTATTTTAAATCAATCAGTCCATTGACTTTTCTAACACAATGACAGTGTCTTTTCTGATGCTCTTCCTTCAACATAAAAAATCCTCTAACACTTACTTACTTCTACTAATTGAAACCCTCTGCTTCCCTCAAGTAATAAAATACTATATGCATTATCCACTTTTTTTCTGATTTCTGTGATTGGAACTAAACATCTACTTTTATTGAGTTCATGTAACAATGCAGCTTACATTCTTAGGACACTTTTTCAATTCTTGCTTTCTTTGACATTTGTCAGAGTTATTTATAATTAGTTCTAACTCCCTATCTTGGAGGGTAAATTCCATGGGAAGAGAGCCTGTTTAATCCTCACATTTTTAATACCCTGCAGTGCTTTGCAGTTTCTTGCTCATAGTTGGAAATCACATATTAATTAAAACTGATATATTTGGAATTTGGTCTGTGTTGCAGCTGGGCTTTTATTTGGTATGCAAAATTACAGTAATTAACAAGTGATTACATCATTTCACTTTTTTTCTATGCACTTTTACTTCCATAGGAGAGTATATATATGTTTTATATATATATACATATATATATATTCCATAAAGTACAAATGGCGTAGATAGATGTAGATAATATCACCACATATATGCTATATACATTATCTATATCTATCTGTCTGTCAGTCTATCTGCTGTGTATGTGCTTTATTCCCTCTCCCTAGCCTATATTATTGTGCCTACTGAGATGGAATTCAGTAATTCAGAAACCAGGTTTCTGTCTTTTGCCTGTTGATTGGTTACAGTTGGAAAAACAGGTATATTGCCACAACAACAGCAGCAGCATATTAGAAATGGGGCCCAGGAACAAAATGACTAAAAATAAAATAAACTAAAAATACCAAGTATGTCAAGGATGTTGAGCAGCTGGAATTCATGTATTGCTGGAGAGAGTCTAAATTGATCCAGTCACTTAACAACATTGTTTCACAGTATCTATTAAGGCTAAACACACATATTCTGTATCCCAGCAGCTATTCTCCTGGGTATACATCCTCCCAAAATAAATGCATCTGCCCATCAAAAAGCATGAACAGAAATGTCCATAATAGATTTATTCATAATAACAAAATAATGGAAATAGTTCAGATGTACATCAACAGAATAATTGGTGAATTGAGGTATATTCATACAGTGGACTACTACATAAAAATTAAAAAATATATATTTCTGTTACACATTACCATACGGTTGGATCTTTTAACACAAAATGTTGCATGGAGTTGTCAGACACAAAGAGTGCTTATGGTATCATTCTATTATGAAAAGTTCAAAATTTGTGATGATAGAAGGAAGAATAGCATTTACCTTTGCCAAGTATTTACTATGTGGGGGAGAAAGGGAGCCTGCTGGCATGCTACAAATTTTCTATATTTTGGTATATGTAGTTATACATGTGTGTATATATGTGTGTATGTATACACATATATAGTGTGTGTATATATTGTGTATTTATAATACACGTATATATACATTCACACAAATTCATCAAACTATATAGTTAAGATTTAAACAGTTTTTCGTATGTAAATTACTCCTTAAATTTTTGAAGGAGGAGGAGGAAATGGAACTATATTATTGGTAAAATGAACAAAACCTGAGGTCTAGGACCTAGAGACTGGAAATTCCTCTGGGCGTACGTCATATTTTTGGTACCCTGGCCAAGGTTAAGAGGTGAGGTACAGAATGGGAAAGCACTGGAGAGAGTTATGATTCACACTGTAAAGGGTAGAGAGCAATTCAAGGAAGAGCAGAATAGATCCTACATCTAAGTGTAAGGAAAGATATAAGGAAAATAGAACTAGAATTTATTTGTATGCAGTTCAGGGAAATAGATGGGCATGTTGAAAAAAAAATCAAATAAAAACTGAGTTCTCATACCAATACCTGAGTTTAGACTAAAAATTGATATTTCATTATCAACAATGGAAGCCAGTAGATAAAAGATTAATATCTTACATAATTAGAAAAATAGTGAAAGTCAACCTAGAATTTCAGCTGGAATAAAATTATCAAGAATTAGGGGGAAAAAAAGACATTTTCAGAAAAACAACAATGGAGTTTACCATTAAATATTAATTAAAGAAAATTACAAAGAATACACTATGTAAGAAACATGATGCAGAACGGAAAACTGGAGATACATTAAGAATTGGTGAGCAAAGAAATTGATAAACATGTGAAAATTTAAACAAATATTGATGGATTTTGACCACATAAAATAATAAATTATGTCAAAATCATAGTATTGATAAAAGCAGACATTAAAAAATAGTGTGAAAGTAGGGATTACTGTGATAACTGTTAAGCATTCTAAATTTCTTGTATTTTTTAGGAGGGTAAAATATTGACTAACTTTGCACTTTGTCATATGTGATGTGCATATTAAACTTAACTAAATAACATAATAATAGATTGAATTCCAGTGGGGTGTGTGAGAATGAAATAATAAAAAATAATAATTGTATCCTACAAAAAGGTAAAATTGAAGTGAAATGAGAAACAGAAAAATAGGGCAAATATAAACGTATAACATAGGAGAAATATTTCTGAATATATTACCAATCACAATAAGTGTACATAGATAAACGTCTTCCATTAAAAGACACTTCTATTCAGGTTATTTTAATAAAACACATACAATATTCTAAACAACTAAAGAGTCAAAGGTGAAACAAAATTGTCAATAAAAATATTTAGAAATAAATGTACATAAACTGTTATTGATTAAATGCTAAAGATGAAGCTAAAACATTTTATAAGGGGAAATATTTAGCATTAAATACTTACCCTTAAAATGGCTCATAATTAATGAGTTGCATTTTCATTATAAGATATATTAGGGAACCAGGAGAAACATGAGTAACATAGAAGAAAGAAAGAATAATAATAGCAGAAAGGAATAAAATAGAAAACAAGCATAACATAGAAAAGACCAATGAAATATTATACTAGTGCTTTGAAAAAATTAAAGAGATGAAAATATTAATAAATGAAAAAGAGAAAAATGATATAGTGACATTTATTCTATAAAAGGACAAATAGCTACTGATGTTGAAGAGATGGGAAAGGTAAAAATGTTATAATATATATCAATAAATGTATGAACTCTGTGAACAAAACCTTTTTAAATCCTAGTAAAATAAAACTTACCAAAACTGACTCTAGAAGAAACAGAAAACCTACAATTTCTAGCCATCAATGAAATTAGTTCATTATTTAGAAATATTACCTCCAGGAAGTTATAAGGCTAAGAAACATTATTTCTATCACTCATTATTGATTGTTAGAATTTAAATTCTAAATAAATTCTTCCAGATATAGAAAAAGGAGGAAAGTTACCTAATTCATTTAAAAAAGCTAAGATAACCTTGATGCAAAATCCAAACAGGGGCAGTACAACAAAGGAACAATCTAACTCAGGGTAAGGTTATAAAAACCTAAACCAAAAAGAAGTAAACTGAATCAGGTAACATAAAAAAGTAAATACATCATGACAACTTTCAAATAACTTTAATGCTCCATAATCAATTAATGTAATCTACCACATTAAACGTTTAGGAGAAAAGGATAAATTATCATTCTAAAATAGAGAAGTGTTCAATAAATTCAAAATGAATTTAAAAGCTAAAAAGTGAGCAATTCACAAATTCAGGGAATTTTCTTAACTTGATAACAGGAACCTATAAAAAAGTTACAACAAGCATGATATATAATGGGAAAATATTGATAACAATTTCCTTTGGATCAGGAAGAGGACAAATATGCACACTAATCCAACTTCTGTTTAACATTGTAGTGACTTACAAAGGAAGACTACAATAATGACATAAATGCAATACTATACAATACAATAAAATATGGCTTGAGACAATGGAATATTACTCAGCCATACAAAGAAACGAAATTGAGCTATTTGTAATGAGGTGGATAGACCTAGAGTCTGTCATACAGAGTGAAGTAAGTCAGAAAGAGAAAGACAAATACCGTATGCTAACACATATATATGGAATTTAAGAAAAAAAAATGTCATGAAGAACCTAGGAGTAAGACAGGAGTAAAGACACAGACCTACTAGAGAATGGACTTGAGGATATGAGGAGGGGGAAGGTTAAGCTGTGACAAAGTGAGAGAGAGGCATGGACATATATACACTACCAAATGTCAAATAGAGAGCTAGTGGGAAGCAGCTGCATAGCACAGGGAGATCAGCTCAGTGCTTTGTGACCACCTAGAGGGGTGGGATAGGGAGGGTGGGAGGGAGGGAGATGCAAGAGGGAAGAGATATGGGAACATATGTATATGTATAACTGATTCACTTTGTTATAAAGCAGAAACTAACACACCATTGTAAAGCAATTATACTCCAATAAAGATGTAAATAAAATAATATAAAATAAAAAAGTAAAATTAAAAATTTTTTAAAAGTTAAAAATAAATAAGAATAAAATCAAACAAAAAAATATGGTTTGAGAGTGAAAAATCAAACTAATTATATGCAGATGCTAAAATTGTTTATGGAGAAATGTAAAGAGACATTAAAATTTTTTTAGAATTAATAAAAGGTTGGATATAAAATCAATATGCCAAAATTTGCATTTTTAATTAGAAGGAAAAATGAATTCAGCTAGAAACTGTAATTAAAAATATATCATTTAAAATAATAGATTATTTAAAGTACCTGAAAAAATTTAAACAAAAGTATTGATACTTTTAATGGAGAATATAAAATTCTACTTTATGACATGAAAAAGAGCTTAGTAAATTAAGAAACATGGAATGTCCTGAATTGGAATATTTAGTATCGTAAGGTTATTAATTCTCCCCAAACTCATCTACAGATTTAATGCATTTTATTTAATGTCCCATTGGTTTTATTTGTGTATTTGAGTGTGACAAGGAGGGCTCGAAATTGACATGTTGATTCCCAGATGTCTGTAGAAAATTCAAAAGTCAAGCATTCAAGGAACTCTTGTAGAATAAAAACAAAATGTGAGGAATTTCTCTTAAGGACTTCAAAACTTTTAAGAGGTATTAGTAAATAAGACAATGAGATATTATTGGGGAAGTTTATAAATAGGCCATTGAAACAGATTTGAGAGCAGGGAAATAGATTATACAATGGGAGTCCAGAAATAATTTATAACAGAGCTAAATGGCAGGGCCAGTTAATGAGGAAGTAATGGGCTTTTCAATAGATGGGTCTGAGTCAGAAGAAAATTGAATGTACACACACACACACACATACACACACACACACACACACACGTAAGTTTCAATATATATAATTAATATATATTATGGAACCTTGCACCATTCACAAAAATCCAATTTCAGGCAGATTAAATCCTAAAATATGAAAGACAATCCTAAATTCTATAAAAAACAGTTATATTAACTCATTTAATCCTCTATAACCATAATATTATTTATAACTTTTGTTATTCATAATTTATAGATGAGCAACTTGAGACTGAGAGGAGTGGTATATCTAGCTCCAATCATGCAGCAATTAAGTCCTGGAACCAGAATTTGAACATCTGCAATTTGAGTGGAGAGTCTTTTTTTAGCTACCTTTGCCAAAATGCATGGTTTTGATATCTGGTTTGATAAGGATTTCCTAACCAGCATCAGAACATTTAGGAAAAAAATTGGTAAATTTAAGTACATTGAAATAAAAAAAGAATAAAAATGTATCTTCAATAAAAAGGTCTATAACCAAGAAGAGTATATTTGCAATAACTTTGTGAAATTATTATCCAGAGAAATTAAAGATTCTATGAATCCATTAAAAAAAAAAAGACCAACACTTCCATAGAAAAATCGGCATATGGACAGAATGGGCATTTTCTAGAAGAAAAAAACAAATGAGGATTTCAAAATTCAATCACTGTGAAATACCATTTTACTATTAGCTTACAAAAATTATAAAATTCTAACAGTAGCAAATATAGTGATGATGTGGAATAGGATTTCTCTTTTCCTCGTAGGAAACGAAATTAATCCAACCATTCTGGCTTTACCTAGAGGAGCTTAATATATACATAGGTTATGGCCCCAAGATACCAATGCTTGGTATGAGCAGTAGTGTCCAATAGAATCAGAACACAAACCACATATGTAATTTCAAATTTTCTGCTAATAACCTTATACAAGTAAAAAGATGAAAATAATTTAAACAAATATTTCATTTGACTCAATATTTACAAAAGATTATCATTTCATTATGCAATCAACATAAAATTATTAACAAGATATTTTACATTTGGCACTGTCTTTGAAATCCAGTGTGTAACTTACACCGATAGCACATCTCAATGTAGACTAGCCACATTACAACTACTCAATAGCCATATGTGGTTAGTGGCTACCACATCGTATAACACTCTAGATAAGTTTGGCTCAAATTTTAAGGGATATACAAATGCTATGGAAATCTTGATAAATGGCAGATTCTGATTTGGAGGTCTGGATGAGGCCTGATGCTCTGCATTTCTAACACTCCAAGTGTTGCTGGTGCTTTTCATACATTAGTCACAGTTGACTAGCAAGTTTGTAGAAGATACACTAGGCCACATGTACAAGAATGTTCAAATTAGCATGCTCATATTAGCAAGAAAAAAGTGGAAACAGTTCGAATGTCCATCAACAGAAGAAATAATAGTATTACACAGTGGAATTCAATTTAACAGGGGAAATAAACTTTAGTTGCAAGCATGGATGTAACAAACATATAAAAGTAAATAACATTGTTTAGAGATATTTTCATTCACAAGAAAATTAAGATCAAGGAAATTATTATCTGCATGCCTGCATTCATAGCAGCATTATTCATAATAGCCAAAAAGTAGAAGCAGCCCAAATATCCATTGACAGATGAATGAATAAACAAAATGTGGTCTATATACACAATAGAATATCATTATTCTATATCATTACATATTGTTCAATATCATTACAAAGGAAGGACACTCTGACATACAGTACAACATGGATGAACCTTGAGGACGTTATGCTAAGTAAAATAAGCCAGACACAAAAGGGCAGATAGTATATGGCCTTACTTATATGAGGTTCCTAGAGTAGTCAATTTCATAGAGATGGAAAGCTGAATCCTGTTTACCAGGGGCTGGGGAGAGGAGGGATGGGAGTTGTTGAGTGGGTACAGAGTTTCAGTCTTACGGGAGGAAAAGAGTTCTGGAGATCAACCACAAGATGTGAATGAACTTAACACTACTGAGCCGTATACTTAAGTTGGTAAATGTTATGAAATGTGTAGCTTATCACAAACATGAAAATCAAGAAAATTATTAATAAATTCAGAATAGTAGTTACCTTTGGGAGGCTGGTGTTCCAGAAGCAAAGATAATTTTCTATTTCTTAATCTTCTACGACTATTATTGTTAATTTAACCGTACAAATACATCATGTGAAATATTGCATAATGCAATTTTAAGAATGGCTGGAGATAGAAGTCACTAATAAGAAACTATGCTTGCCTTCCTTTAATTTGATCTAGGTTACTTTTGACTACATTTTTGAGATTTTGTTTTCTTTTTGTGTTTATTTTTTACATTGGAGTATGTTTGATTTATAGTGTTAGTTTTAGGTGTACAGCAAAGTGATTTAGTCATATATATATATATATATATATATATATATATATATATATGTTCTTTTTCAGGTTCCCATATAGGTTATTACAGAGTATTGAGTAGAGTTCCCTGTGCTATAGAGTAGGTCCTTGTTGATTTATATATAGTAGTGTGTCTATGTTAATCCCAAACTCCCAATGTATCACCCGCCCCACCTTTCCCCTTTGGTAACAATAAGTTTCTTTTTGATATCTGTAGGTCTGCTTTCTGATATCTGTATTCTGTTTTGTAAATAAGTTCATCTGTATCTTTCCTTTTTTTAGATTCCATATATAAGTGATATCATGTGATATTTGTCTTTGACTGATTTTACTTAGTATGATAATCTCTAGGTCCATCATGTTGCTGCAAATGGCATTATTTCATTCTTTTTTATGGCTAAATATTCCACTGTACATATGTACCACACCTTCTTTATCCATTCATCTGTCAATGGACATTTAAGTTGCTTCCATATCTTAGCTATTGTAAACAGTGCTGCAATGAACATTGGGTGCATGTATCCTTTCAAATCATGCTTTTTCTCCACATATATGCCTAGGAGTGGGATTTCAGGATCATATGGTAGCTCTATTTTTAATTTTTTAAGGAACCTCCATACTGTTCTCCGTAGTGGCTGTACCAATTTACATTCCCACCAACAGTGGAGGAGGGTTCCCTTTTCTCCATGCCCTCTCCAGCATTTGTTATTTGTAGACTTTTTAATGATGGTCATTCTGACTGATGTGAGGTGGTACCTCACTGTAGTTTTGATTTGCATTCCTCTAATAATTAGTGATGTTGAGCATCTTTTAATGTGCTTCTTGGTCACCTGTATGTCTTCTTTGGAGAAATGTCTATTTAGATCTTCTGCCCATTTTTTGACTGGGTTATTTGTTTTTCTGATATTGAGCTGCATGACCTGTTCACATATTTTGGAGATTAATCCCTTGTGGGTCACCTCATTTGCAAATATTTTCTCCCATTCTGTGGGTTTTCTTTTCGTTTTGTTTATGGTTTCCTTTTCGTTTTGTTTATGGTTTCCTTTGCTGTGCAGAAGCTTCTGTAACAGAGCTGTACCATACTGAAAAAAGCTTTAAAGCTGGATATACGTGGATCAGTTTACCTTGTTTGCTAGCCATTCTGTCTTGTAAAATTACTTAACCTCTCCATACCTCAGTTTTGTCAGATGTGAAATGTGAAAAATAATGTGCACACCCTTTGATTTATTTCATAACAATCACATAGGAGGATTCACAAGGATTATACCACCCTGAAGTGTAAGGGAGTGCAGTGACTATATCAAATATCTGTATTGCTTGCATTCCTTTTCCTCTACTCCCTTGGAATATCATGTTACTACTATTTGATATTCTTATAACATCCAGCATTCTCTTTCCCTCAACATGTTTTATGTTTTCCTGTCCTAACTGGGACATACTCCATCTTCTTGTTAAGCAGTAGTTGAGTGAGTGCCTGTGGCTGGTGATGGCTTCCAGGCATTCTGAGCTCGAGGCTACTGGTTACCTTGATCCAGATTGAAGTGTTTAAGATTTATCGGCTGGTGATAACTACTACTGTTACTGCTGCTACTGCTACTACTGCTACTACTACTGGTACAAACAACATGAAAGCACTAATGCTAAATGCAATGGGGAGAGTTGGTCACAAGTGAGAGGCTGGTGAATTGTGGGAAATGATGAAAGGTAATGCAATATTGGAGAGAGGCATAACCTCCATAAATGTTTGTGGAACTATATTTCCTATGGGAAGTAAGTGTTTGAGATTTTACATTTCCTGCTCACGGAAGCTAGAATTTTGGGTCAGTAAAGTAACTTAAGCTTCTGCAAGACAGGCCATATATGTTCATCATATTTCCCAAGAAACTCCATAGACTTCATGACTACTAAAGAAATCTCAATGATGATAAGAACTACCACTCAGTGTTGTTTTGAGAATTAGGTAAGAATGCATGTGAAGGTAGCTAACACGGAGCCATCTTGCAGTAGGTACTCTTCTCACATTTAATTATAAATTAAACCCATTTATCTCTACCTAATCTATGATCTATGGGAAACAATACTGAGCTATTGGCATAAAATCCTCTTTTTCCGTTTTTAATACTCATAAAACCCCATGACATGGCCAGACATAGCTTGTGTCTGGAGAGGGAGGAAGCTGCAGGTAGTGGATAAATGGCTCAAGAAAGTCATTAGAAAAATAAGAAAAATCAAAGCATCTAATTATGCAAACTTTTGTGATCTTGGAGTTCTGTAAGTAAAGAAAACGACACAGGTGCAATGCACATCCTAATAAGCTGACATAATCCATTTGACCAAGGAAAATTAAAGAATTTTTTCCATCATTAAAGAAGATAAATCCAACATACCTTAGATTTCTTGGAACTTTTATATTCTATATAAGGTATATATATACCTTATATATATTATATATATATTATATATATTATATTAAATCATAGAGGTGATTTTCAACTGAAGATAAATAGACTGTGAAATTCCACCCACAAGTCACCTTCTACTTAGAAGGTATGGAAAGCAGTATCATGGAACACTTAAGAGTCTAGAGAAAGACTCTCTGGAAGTTTGAGTCCTTCTCTATATTCTAGTAGCACGTGACATGGGAAAAGCCACTTTACCTCCCTGATCTTCATTCTCTCATCTATGAAATAATGATAATGATGAGTACCTTTTGCATAGGGCAGGCGCGAGAACAAAAAGACAGTCTGAGTAAAGCCCATGGCTTGTGTTCTATAAGTTTCCCTATTCCTGTTATCCAGTGGGCAGAAGGATTCTGCCAACACTGTGAAGGGCTCTTCAAATTAGAGCTGAAATCTTATAGTTCCCATAACTTCTGCAGTTCATCAGGTCACTTCAGTTGAGGTTGTTAATCTCCTTCAGTTGATTGACAGTTGCACAGTAGTCAGATATTTGATTTATAATTTGGACGGAGCTCGAAATACGTTTTTGATTTATGTGTATCCCCCATGCAGTTACAACAAATCATTGGTGGTCGAGCAACATTTACTGTAAGACACGCACATTTAGCAGTTGGATTTTAAAGGGCAAAGAAATTTATATTTCTTCATGTAAATGTGGGGAATCAATGCTGCAAATCACTGCAAAAGAAGCAGTGTGATCAAGTGAGGAAAGCCATAGCACTTAATAACCAGAAAAGCCCAGTCTGTTTATAATTTTGTTCCTCTCTGAGCTGCATTACAGACTTTCAGAGTTAGGCCATACTACAGTGAATTTTTACTTTACACACAAGAGGGCTAAAGTGCTCAAGGGCATCAAGTACTTAGTGGTTCAGTTGAAAATTTAACCAGCTCTCCTGATTCTTGCTTAGGACTCTTTCCACTGTAACACACAACTTTTCTGTGTTTCAGCTGCTTTCTCTGACAAATATAAGGATAGTGATAGAAAGCCCTGCTTCTCAATGCAGTTTTTTTTTAAATACATGAGACAATACCCTTGAAAGAGCTTTACAATATAAAAGTACTTTACAAGTTACTACCTAGACCCAAACCTAGGTTCCATAGGCAAGAAAAGATGGATCGTAAGGGGTGGAGTCAAGTGTACCCATTTATCAAGAGGCTACTATTAGCACAGGGCTTCCATCCCCCACCTGTTTTTGGTTTTAATTCTCACAAGACCCCATGACATTTTCTTATTTTCAGATGATGAAACTGAGGCTCAGAGAAGTTAAGAGGATTGTCAAGCTAGGATTTCAGACACCAAAGGTGCGCTTATGTCACCACTGCACTACTACTAGACACACTAAAATAGGATCTACCAGGCTCCTTAGTGGGAGACTGAATTTAATATTTTCCAGCAAAGCAAAAACACCTGCCTCTTTAAGATTTGACGCTAATTGTAAAACAGTTTTCTTCTTGCTGCAGTATTGTCATATTAATCTTTCTTTCTGACCTCGTTCTGGCAAATCATCTTGGAGAGAGGAATAAATAATGTTCCTGTAAATTGATGTATATGAACTCTAGAGATACAGTACTAGCAAAAAATATCAGGCCATGTCTGGGCCTCAGTCAGTAGATCAGAGTTGCCTGTGTCTTATTATTTGTCTTCATATCAAGTTCAAGTGATTACTGAAATGCCCATTTTCCTAATGTCATACCTTCAGTCAAGTATCCTGTACTTTGACCTCCACTGATCTGGTCTCAAATATAATGCAATAACGTCTTGCAGTGGTCGGGAACAATAGTTGTAGGAATCTGAACTTGAAGTGAAAGGTAGGCTGGAGATGCCAAGATGAGCAATCAGAACAAGGAGGATAAACCTTTAGACTTCTAAGTCCTAAAATGAACTCTGGAAAAATACTCTATTTTAAAACATCATAGGGCCTTGGCCCTTTCACTCTGAGCTGCATGATTAAAGCCTGATGACTTGTTTTCACTTTTCAACTCCCCGTTGATTGTTACTAAGGCAGCTCTCATTCCAGCACAGCAGATAACCAAAGCAGAAGAGATGGTGGCACCCATATCCTCCCAACCATTTCAGTCGTTTCCTCCTCTGGAAATTGGTTCACTTTGTTTTAGGAGGTCATTATCCTCTTCCACTCAATTCAAACCATATTTATTGAATGGCTGCTATTTGATTAGTAGAAAGGACACACTCACTGACATAAAAAATACTAGTATTTTACTGAGGGACAAAAAGGTAACGTTGCTTAAAAAACGAAATACAGTATGGGATCATGTGTTAACGTAATTGTTACAGATAACTTCATAGAAAAGTAATGACAAAAGGGTTAAAAAGTATAGGAAAGCATCCAGGAAAGCATGTGCATGAGAGCTTGACAAGGTAATCAGATGAGAAGACACACATATCTAAGACACACAAGTAGCCTGGCCAGGAGGTATAGATACAGTAAACACATTTAATTAAAAGGCATTTGGAGTGAGGCACTAATTTGGGAAATTAGTGGGACAGAAACTGAATAGAAAGATGCCCTTAATTAAGAAGGAGCCTGAAAATTAAACTGAGAATTTGGCCTTCGTCATGAGAGAGCTCTGGAAGATTTTAGAGCAGGTAATAAAGACTTGGCAAAATGGTTTCAGACGGCATGCACAAATATGTCAGATGAGAATGGCTTGTGAGAAACCAGAGGCAGGGAGTGTATGCACCAAAAAAGGTCCAGGGGTGACAGCAACAAGTGAAGAAGGGACTTCACAGTGAAGGGACTAAACAAAGTAAGAAGAGGAAGAAAGGGAGGGAAAGAGGAAGGAAAAAAACATGAAGCAGGTCTCTGTGGGGAAGCTGGATGGAGTCTCAGTAATAATTTCCTGCTAGTGTTGCCAAAGTTAGCAAATAAAAATACACTTAAATTTGAATTCAAAATAAATAATTAATATAGTTTTGATACAGGTATGACCCACACGTGCATAATTACACTAAAAGTTATTCATTATTTATTTGAAATTCAAATTTAACTAGGTATCCAGTATGTTATCTGGCAAGTCTATCCAGGGAATTTTCCTGTACCAATACTACTTCACATTACGGAAACACTCAAAGAACAATTGTCCTGGTGCTACAGAAAACTATGAATTCATACTATTTATCTAATGTCAGAAGTGTAGAACAGACTTAGGTAAAAAATAATGTATAAATAATAAATACTGCATATTGAGACTAAACTTGGGGTGGGGAAGTTGTAGCATTAATCTAGATAGGACTTTCATAAGACACATATATTTGACCAGTAGTTTTAGGAGGGAAGGTGGAAACTACTGTTTTAAGGGAGAAGTTGTAATTACCTAGAACTTGTAGATTCAATATTGTAATAAAGCATATTTCAGTGTTTTGAAGAGAGTCTAAGAACCAGAATGAACTTGGATGGATTGTATACCAGAATGATGCCAATTTGACTAAACTTCAGGGCTGGCCAAGAAAGGAAGTAGAAATAATTCATCATTCACTTTTCCATGTTTTGGAAAGAGAATGATGATTAAATGCAGGTATTAGGAAAATAAGTACTTGAAACTCTCTTAAAGAGTAAGGGTCACACTAAAATATCTAAGAAGCTCCAGAATTTATGTCAAAAGTTAAAAGGTGGTCATAGAAACAAACAAAAGCATTGAACAACATTTTTTTAAAAAATTGTTTTCTTTTATTATAATTTTTGTTTTCCTTTGCATAGGAAATCCATCCACACCGTAAAAAGGATATAGGGTGAAAACACATGTCTTTTCATCCCTCCCCTGTCCAGCAGCCACCCTGCTCCAACACCCACTCGAGTTGCACTGAACATTTGTGAACCTAATCACAGAAGATACATGAGACAATAACTGATAGAACTACAAAGACAACAAATCCACAATGATAGTTGATGATTTTGACAGAGTATGGATGCCATTAACCACATGTGGCTATTTAAATTTAAATTAATTAAAATTAAAAATTCAATTTCCCATTTGCCTAGCCGTAATTCAAGCACTCAATATATGGCTAGTGGTTTCCATATTGGACAGCAAAGATATAGAACAGTTTCATCATTGCAGAAACTGCTATCGCACAGTGCTACTGCAGAGGTAACTGCTGGTACCAATTCCTTGTGAACTCTCCACTTAGCCAGAGAAAACATTGAACAACATTTGATCAAAGAGCAATGTAGAAAGAAAAATGACTTAAAAAATACAAGAAAGATGACTTCAATTTTATATAACTTATATAGAACATTGAAGGACAAAGGAAAACCAATAAAATATTCAGTACATCTGGAAGATTCAGGCTGGAAAGAGTGGTTGTTGGTAGAATATGTGTTTGACATGTGAGGTTTTCTTACAAGGCTTGAAAGTCAATGGCAAAAAGATTTGGTTTTAGTTGCAAAATGTCAAAATCTCTCTGTATCTCCTTTCGCACCTTCAGCGTAATGGGTTCTGCTCACTCAGAGCTCTCTTCTCATGCAAACTTTTTAGATTGCTCCCACCACTATTAATTTCTTCCTCCTTCACTAACTCTTGTCACCTATTTTAGTTATTTTTTTCTAATGATGGCACACAGCTATATATTCTTCATTTGTTAAATATCTTCTTTCACCTTCATGAGCACATGCATAATAATTGTATTCTTTGTATGTAGTTCTAAACACATAATAGGAGCTCCATGAACGCTCAATAAATTCAACAAAAAGATGTGAAAGAAAACATCATGAAACCTTTAGGAAGAAAGTTTTGATTGCGGGACTAAATACAAAGCTCATTTGTCTACTGGCTTGAAACGTGGAGGCTTGATTTAGCAGTATATTGTTTGTAAAGGCTTCCAGCAGTATAAAGAGAACTGTTTTTTGAAGAAAAGGGTCCCACCTAATGAAGAACAATAGAAAACAGACTGCCTGAGATATTACTCCTTCCTGTCTATTTGTCAAGGTGGTTTTTAAAAATCCAGCATGACTGCCATATAACTTTCTAATGAAAGACGTTTTCATTTTCATTGTTGTCAATTATTTAATAGTCATCATTTTTGTAGAAGGAAACCATAGAACAGATATAGTAGTCAGAACTTTACATGAAATAAAGTGTGTTGTATGGAAGAACCCAGCCATTCCTTTATATTGCTAATCTTCAGAATCATTTGGGAACAGATAAAAATTACAGATATCCAAGATCTGCTGGTCATAATGTGGTTTTTTTTGAATCTCATTATTCCTACCTAGATTAATGATGCAACTTTCCTAATCTAATTTTAGTCTCAATGTGCAGTATTATTTATAGACATTATTTTTTCACTTAGCTCTATATTTCTGATATTAGATAAATATTATTATTATTATTATTTATTTTTTTATTTTTTTTTGCGGTACGCGGGCCTCTCACTCTTGTGGCCTCTCCCGTTGGGGAGCACAGGCTCCGGACCCGCAGGCTCAGCGGCCATGGCTCACGGGCCCAGCCGCTCCGCGGCACGTGGGATCCTCCCGGACCGGGGCACGAACCCGTGTCCCCTGCATCGGCAGGCGGACTCTCAACCACTGTGCCACCAGGGAAGCCCTAGATAAATATTATTAACTCATATTTTTTGTATCAGCATACCAACTGTTCCTGGACTGTCTTTATTTTCTGAGGTAATGATTGTCATAGGGAGATTCCCCAGATGTGGTCGCCAGATCGTTTAGGTCTTAGGTGGAACCCCGGAATCTAACATTGAAAGAAAAAAATCTCAGGATGATTCTATTCAACTGCGTTTGGGAATCACAAGTCTATTCTGTTGCCATGATTTCATATTTAAAGAAACTGAGACCTCAGAGGTTTAAAGAGGTTTCTGAGTGTCACAAGCCTTTTATTGTTGAAATTGAGCTTAAGCCTTCAAGCTACTGTTTCAGTGTACTGGAACCTTTGTGTCTACACTCTACTGTGGTTATTTCCTCTGATGAATAAATCCTGTCCATTTGACAATGAAGTTCTCTTTAAATAAGTATGATTGGGACTTTATTTGAAGAAACCATGGCAATCTGTCCCCTAGAAGCAATATTTTTGAAAACAGAAAAATTCAAAGGATTGCTGGAAATCAGGCATCAAAAAGAGTTATTCAAAGTGAGATGAATATTAACTTCTTTCAAACATTTTATATGAAAGAAATGAGCAGTATCTTCTTATCATAATGTGGGATCAAAATTGTGTAGTCCCAGCTAGAGTTCTTTTCTTAAATCTAAAAGTGTTGATAATAACTGGAATATATATATACATATATATATATGTATATATATGTAACTCCTTGATATCACCCTACCATTAAAAACAAAACAAATAACCAAAAAAAACATAAAATGTGTTCCTATGACACCACAGTGTATCATTCTCATTCACAGATAAGGAAATCCAAGCTCAGGAATAGACAGCAGTCAGTGAATAGTAGATCCAAGAGTAAAATTTATTTTTGTGTCTTGCTGTCTCTAATATTTTATATATTGCTACACTTAAATCCTTCTCTCTTCTTTGAAAAAGTGTGTAAACTCACTATATATATATATATATATAGGGTGTGAGATGGGCACCTGGCAGATGGAGGTTACTGATGCAACAGGCCTAGAAATCTAGGGTAGAGTTGCCAGATAAAAACACAGAGCACTTCTTAAATTTGAATTTTAGATAAACAACTTTTTTTGGTGGGGGAATCTAAGTATGTCCCAGGCAATATTGGGGACATTCTTACTTAAAATATTATTTGCTGTTT